>NC_055689.1:12825376-13126876 GCF_017639745.1 Melanotaenia boesemani
GCTGCCTTACACTTTTCATACAGGCACAATGTAGTTGAATCTTTATGAAAGAGCACAAAACTGTCTCATGAGAGCATAAAATGACTAAGCTGCAGTAAATGGGCATGTCATTCTGTGTGACAAGCCTGCAGAAAATTCAAGTGACAGTCAGATGGAAACGTCACAAGTAAGACTGAAAAGGCGAGCAGAAAAAATACGATGATAGACTGAAACTGCAACATCTGTGCCAGCCTCTGTACTCTTGTCTATGTTGAAGCTAAGCCAATGCAAAAGCCAGAAGCCCTGAGAGTAAGGACATAGTCCAGGGTTACCAACATCATCTCCTGTACAGTCAAGAGTGCATGCCAGTGTAGTGGACCTTGCACTCTGCAAAGCACAGGCTTAAAAAGAACACACACACTCTCTCTGACAGACATGCACTGATAACAGAGGGGTGGTGATCATGGGGGAGGCTTAGGAGCTTCAAATTGCCCAAAATGAAAAGTGTGTTCTCTGCAGGAGCTTGAGAGATAGAAAGAGAGGGAACTGTAGGGCTGCTATTTCTGGTCTACTAGGGTGATCTAAATCTGGGGGTGGATGGAAGCAAAGCCTCATGGGTAATGACCCTAAAAGCTCCCATCAAAAGGAGTCACCCACAGGTTTTTCTTGAAATTTATGATGGTGACTGGAACCATGGTGTGATAAGAAGAGATAATACTCAAGATAAAAAGGAAGTGATGAGATTTTTTTTTCCTTCACTGTTTCCAGGCAGGGTGGAATGTCGGTGCAGTGGTTCACACTGTCAGCTCACAACTAGAAGCTTCCTGGCTGGTCAGGTGTTTGTATTTAGACTTTGCATGATCTTGGAGGTAGGCGACATGGCCTAAAAATAAAAATTTTTCAAACCAAATTTGATTTCTGATTTTATCAAATTTGCTTCCTTTCCTTTCTTAAAAACATATTAAACTTATTAAAACGATATTAAACTTTGCATGCAAAATGTGTTTATGTTTTATGTATTTATTTATATGAATAAATGACAGCAAAAAAAAGTAAATGTCATATTGTCCACTGTATAAACAGCTTTATATCTTGCATATGGATATGCAACACAATTTCATCCATGATCTCTGCCAAAATAATTTCCCTGATGTTGGTCAGCTCTTAACGAGAGTATGTGGGCTGATATTTTCTTCCTGAAGCCAGCGTCATTTCTCATTGCGGTTATACAAATAAATTGCAGGTGTGAGTGACGCCTCACTTCACTGTATATCTGTTAGTGCTTTCAGACAAACACTGTTCTGGTGAGGAGGGAGGGCTGAGTCCGCCACTAACTATAGAAAATTCAATTTATCAATTAATCGCCAAGCCCTACTAGGAGGTAATAACACTATATGTTAACCAACCCATAGACTTTATTTTACACTCCTTTCATTTTTTTTTGCATTGTGGCTTTTTTTGCCATATAACAACTTTTAACTGTCAGTCAGTGAGAGCTGGTGAAGTTCTTGACATAATATCAAGTTATGTTTTAATGTTTTAATGATGTGCAAATAACAATCATGTTTTTTGTTTTCTATTCACTTGTTTAAATAAATAGTTGCTCTCTGACTTCCTCTTCTGATTAGAAAACTGTCAAAATATTGATATTCATTCAAATCCTGTAATTTGTTGCGAGTTTTTCATATTAGGTTTATTAATTTAATGATGTGGTCACTTGTTTAACTGGTGGGTAAAAAGATTTTCCTTTCACCTGCCTTTAAATGGAGCTTATGACTCCTTTTTGGTATGTGTATATGTATGTGACAATTTAGACTTACCTTGATGGCCTCTTTTAACCAGTATATCGGCCATATTTCTTCCTCATTACTGCTACTGGTACAGACTCAACTGCATCTTTCAAACTTGCATTGCTTTAAATTACATAAAATGCCGAATGGGGGCTCATGTACTCCCTTGCTGCATGTTGCCACACTCAAATGCTCGTTTTTATTCATCTTGGATCAGCAGATGTGACTATCGTGATGAACGTGGCAAGCATCTGGCTGAATACTAATGTGCTGCTGCAATAATGACATGTGTGTCAAAGGTGAGTAAAAGCAAGGTGAGAGGCGGATGAGTCACCAACAAGTATCTGCCTGACTGCCAAGCAGAGCAATTTGTCCTATTTTCCACTTGAAACTTTTATTGTGCTCTGTTTCAAAATTAGCCAAGTTGTTTTGGGCATGCATATTAAGACTGTGTAGCCTAGTGGTGCTTGACTGCTCATTCAAACTTTTCAAAAGCAGGGTAATAGTTACATTATTTGTGGCTCTGAATATTTTACCCTCATGTAAAATTTACTGCAGTGTAATACGCATACCTTCATTTTACAAGCCTCTCACATAAATCTACATGTCATACTCATGTACATTCTTCATTGGCTTTAAGATTGATTGTATTAATTAAATAAATAAATAAATAAATAAATAAAATAAATAAATAAAATAAAAAAAAAAAAAAAGATTGATTGTATTATCCATAAAAAGGGTACCTTTACAGTCTAATCCACCTCATCTCTGAACTTCTGGTTAACATGCTGCCTGCATTAAATTTCTACATATTGTCTACAGTGGGTAAACTGTGTTCATATTTTGGTTTTTATTCAGTACAGGTTTTCTCCTAATTATGTAAAATGTGGTGTTTACAGTATTTTATATAGCGTTATTTTCAATTATACTGTTTCATATAAAATTAAACAAATTATCACATCCAATAAAACTGACTGGATTGTGTAACTTTAATTAAAAAAGTAAATGATGTACTTTCTTACTTTTCACGGTAAATATGCATTAAATACATAGTCAGTATTGTATGACGAAAAGAAATAGCTCCTTGTAAGATGTGTAACAGATTATAAATGTGATTATAGATTAGATTAGAGTAGTTAAAAACACTTGTGCAACACTGTTAACATAATCAGCATGGGGAATCTGCCTTGCTATACTAAATAGAAGCTAAACAGTTGAAAGCCACACAAAGTTACAGACACAAACCACAAAAGCCAACATTTCCATTTAGGTAATATAGTAAAAGCAAAATTGCTTCAATACATTCAACAGCACCAGACCAACAAAAACATCACATACTGAGAAGGGTGTTTTGAGCACATGCTGGGGAATAAACACCTTTATTATGTAATTATGTGCTATCTGCATTACAAAAGCTAATTATTAATGTTCAAAGGGAAATATAGCAGAACACTGCTTGCATCTGTAGCCTGTTTTATGTAGCAATGAGCTATCCATTTTAATGCTCTACAACTACTTTTAGATTCATTTGGTTCATAATATTCAGTATTTCATGCCAGTTTTTTCTTCTGTAATTTTTAAAGCATGTACTTTAACACCTAAAATGAACATTTTCTCCCCTATTAACAGAGGCCCCTTCTTACAAATATAGATTATCACAATCTAGTCAGTGCTGAAGCTTAAATTTTTGCAATCTGACTCTCAATACCAGTTTAAATAGAAAAGACTTCTATACTGCTTCTATACTATTTTGCAAGTGTGACAAAGTGACTGGTACTGGCAACAGAAAACACATGGTGAGACAGAAAAATATATCAACAAACTGAAAAGAAGATCAGAAAGAGAAAGTGAGGAAGTAAGAAAATGACTGGGGACGGAGGAGTGTTATTTAACCGTCTCCTAAATTAAAGTAACTACTGCCAGTTTTGGAGCTGGCGCGCTCACACACACATACACAAACGCTAAATAAGAACAGGAAAAAAAAGGACCTCAAAGCACCTGCCAAAGCGTAGAAGTGGAAAAATGTGACTAATTACATCTCTCTCCGAGCCACTGAGAGAGTAAATACCAAAGAAGACACATGCATATTCATAGCAGGGCACAGCGGGATTGACTTGGCTGTTAAAAATCCTGCAGAATGAGCTTGTGAAACAAAGAGCCAGGCTGCTTTTGACACAAATGGATGATTATTTGACAGAAAGACCAGCAGACTGATATAGACCTACAGACAGTTTTAGAAAAGCAAGAAATGTCTTGTGAAAGCTGACTGCATTCTGATTGGCAAAGATACGCAGACATCAGCTTTTGATCTGACTCAATACTTTGTAATCATAAAACTCATGATAATTAGCACATGATCATTTTAAAAAGATTTTGATGATAAAAGCAGGTAAAGTGAACCCTGTTACCCTGCTGTTCAATGGCAGGAACGCAAAAGTATTCCCCACAGCTTGAGCATTTATTTAACCAACTGAGTTGAGTCCACTTTTAATTGAACTGGTATCTGTTTTGTCTATAAACCAGTCTCTCCAGGATCTTGAAGCATTTTTTTGTGACTGTTGCATCCTAAAATGCCTGATTTTGCAGTAGCTTTTGCAAAAAAAAAAAAAAAAAAAGATCTTAGACTCACCCGTTTGAGCACACATTCACTAGGAAGTGGAGAAAACGTGAAAGAGGTGACAGAATTTTCTCATTTTCTGGTCTCATACACAGGCTATGAAGACACATATAACTGTTAGAAAACCTTTAGAAAGTGAATTTTGCATAAGATGGGACCTTTAAATTTTAAACCAAAGGATTATTCATTAGAATTAAAGTATTATTAATTTGAATAAAAAAAATGTAAGTGCTTTAATTCATTCTGAAATGTCCTTCAAGGATAAAAAAATTATTTTTCATTTCATTATATTACTCAGTATAATAGTAATTAATTAAACTACAATTTCTAATATTCTACTCACACCTGACAGTTTGTCAGTCCATCACATGACCAGTCCAGATGAAACTGAAACATACAACCATACAAGCATACACTCACATAATTTCCAAGTTACGGTAATTAAACTGTGTAATTTTGAACTGTGGGGGTAAGGCAGAACTCACACAAGCGAAGAACATTCAGTTTCCACACAGAGACCTTACTCAGAATTCACACTGGGAATAGTGCTAACCTCCAAATGTAGGCAGCCCCTGGGATGCATTTGTAAAAAAAAAAAAAAGAAGAAAAAAAAGTTAATTTCACCATTCGACCTGGAACTAATCTGCCACCAGCTAATATGTTTGTCAATTGTTTTTTTCCATGACATAATAGGTCAACCAGAAAAAGCCCATTACCAAGAAACTGCAAGGGTACAAATTGCCACCCTTTCTTGCACAGTCAGACATTGCTATCAATAAATTAATTCCCCTTCCATGCTTGCATACTGAGTAAGGACAATAGTCCAGCTAAATGGCTCAGTCGAGCTAAAACATGATCACCGCTTAATTAGGCACATAAACATACTGACTGTTGATTACATACCCTGACTTTCACTTTGATTTCTGAACATTGACAAAGATCAGTGTCTTGTTACGAGTGTGACCTTACATTTCCATGTCGAACTTGTGCAAATATTCATGCATTTCAACAAACTGCAAAAGACAATATATTTATCATGTTAATGATTTATTCATAAAGTAAACTTTCATTGCATCTCACCTTATTCTAGATGTTACTGGAACAGGATCCAAACAGAAATCTGAGAAATACACAAACATGTGCAGACAAATTAGACACAATGATGAAGGCCTTTGCCACATTAAGACATGTTATTACTGTCAGAATCTCTAAGTAATATGACATCGTGCCACACAAGCTGTACAGTATAGATTTAGAATATAGGTCAGTTCAGGAGCAATGTGTGAAAGTGTTTTTTTTTTTTTCTGGAAAAAAATCTTCCATCCAATATCAATGATTTCAGCTAACTAAGATGATGATTATAGTGCAACAGAAATAATTAATGTTGTATATGGAAATGGAATCTTTAACATGCTGGTGTGCGGGAGGAATTAATGTTTATAATCCTGTAAGAAATAGGATGTTGAATAAAGATGCCAATTTTAGACGTGGCTACGCTAAAAATGCAGCTTCATATTCTTAGAACGAAGTCTACTTTTATTCCTGTAAGAGCTTGTAGAGACAGCTTGAGTAAAAGGCATTAAAAAAATAAAAAATTTTTTTGTTTGTTTTAATATTTTATTTGTATTTGTTTTATTTTGTTCTCCCCAGGTTTGCAAGACGTCCTACCAGAGTTCCTGCGTGGGCGCTTTGTGGAGGCAGCCCTCAGCTATGTGGCCTGCAACTCGGAGGGCGAACTGCTTTGCCGTAATAATGACTGCTGGTGCCGATGCTCAACCAGATTCCCAGAGTGCAACTGTCCCTTTGCTGACATCAAGGTCATGGAGGAGAATTTGGAGAAGAGCAAAGCAGCCTGGAACACTTTAAATCAAGAATTCATGGAGTCAGGTATGAGCGGATGTTGTTTAGTGGAAATCTGCTGAGCTGACTTTCACCGTTGTCACTGTTACTTAATTCTGCAAGTAGTCGCGGTATTGAACGCTGTGATTTAGGGCTGGGTATCATCACTAATTTCCTGAATTGCTTCAATTTACAACAGTTTATTTTGATTCGATTTTGATTAAATCCCATTCAATTTTGATTAATTTACAGCTAATTGTGTAACACCACCTATATTTCTTGAATATTAAAGACATTCTCAGATAACTATTTCTATAAAACACTAAGTCCATTTATGTGAAAATCTAAATCAGTTATTTGGGAGTAATCAGATTACACAATTGGAGTATTCATGTTTTTTTTTTTTGTTTGTTTTTTACATTTATAGTGTTGGAAAGTTAATTGACACATAATCAGACACAGAATCATGACATCCTTAGTTAAATTGTGATCTGGTGGTAAGGAGAATCAAGGAAATGTTAAGACCTGAGCGTACTGTATGGTAATGGCATTGCCAGCTTTAAAGTAGTTCTTATCTAAAGACTAAATCTTAACTTCAGGTTTATTTCAACCTGGCTGATGAGGCAATATGAGCTCTTTTCTATTTCATCTGGGTCATGGTAACTCTGCACTTATCACCTCTACTTTAGAGATTCTGTTAGGAAAATGAATAGTCACATTTAGCACAGCTGCTGCAGGCTTCATGGAAATTGATTGTTGCATGAATCATTTTAAGGGTGAGACTAAAATTAAAAACAGAAAATAAGTGCCTGGAATGGTCACTCTGCTTACTCTATTTTAGACCTTCCTAGGAAATTGGCTGACCTAAATACTGAAAAATATATAACCTTGATAAGCTTCTTTAAAACAGGTTCTTTTAATCATTATATTAATTTAGAAAAATGTTTTTTCTTGATAAATGTCCATATTTTCTCAGTCCTTCTGGATAATATTTTAGATTTAACTTAATATGTAACTTGGCTCTGTTGATAAAATACTACAATATGTAAATAAGAGAAGAAAGCTGGATGGGAGCTGTGCTGCAGAGGTTTATATGGTTCCAGTTTTACCTGGTGGGAAGATGATGAGTTGGATGCACTTAATGCTCACTGCTGTTTTATTGATAGTGTGTACGTGTTGTGATTATGTTAATAATTAGTTTTGTAATTATTGAATGCATTAAACAGAGATGATCATTGAAAAGCTATAAAGACTTAGTTGTTGGTAATTTTATTAAAAGAGGAAGAGTTTCATGGGCTTTATACTACATGGACTGCGTGCATCCAGTAAATGGCAGACAGAAGCAAAGAGTCTGCAAAGAATGTTGTTGAAAATTGTTAAATTTGCTTAAGAAGTGAAGAGATGAAGAGGGCAAAAAAATAAAATGACATAAATAAATAGACCTCACAGAAAAAAAATATTATGCTGCCAAGGAACAAAATAAACTTTAATCTATACATTTGTGGAAGAGTGACCCTGACACCAAACTGTCACTTAGATTCCTGCTAATTTCACTGGCTAAGTGCACTTTCTGTGAGTTTAAAAGTTAGAAATCCTAAGAAACTTAACATTTTGTGGTAAGTATGTGCAGGGTCTCTAATTAAAAAGTAAGTGTTATGCCAGATCAGATTCCTGGCAAAATCCACTCTCCTTTTTCTGCCAGTATAATAAAGTAAATAAATCATTGGATATCTTTTTTTTTCTTATTTTGTCAGATTATTTATTATTTTGTTAGGCTGAATTAAAAAATTGCACATGATTTTATTGTCCACAGATATTGTATATAGCATACCCTGTTATTGGTGGGATTTTTACAAAGTCACATGAACAAACCCAACATGATGTGAAGTTCTATATGTGTGCATCTTTACTGATGCTATTTCATCAGCCTATATTCACACACATCCGGTTTACACCAGCTTAATGTGTGCTCTTAAGAAATAAAAGGTCAACAGATGCTCAGATGTACAGAAATCCTGGTGCGCACACCTGCATTTAGCCCCAGTGATGAAGCCATTCCCACTTTCTTTTTATTTTTGTAAACTAAGCTCCATGTAATGCGGTGGGCATTTGCTGCTTTAAGGCTATTATCTGTTGACCCTGTTTAATTTTTCATGGGTTTCTGAAATGCTGTGAAGCTGTCCACAAATATTCAAATCTTCCTTCCATCAGGTTTTGCCTAGCAACCAAAGAAGCTTGTTTTTCTTGTTAAATGGCCTCTTTTTTTCCATTGTCAAATTATACAGTTTTTCCTCAGAAGGCAGACTTACTGTCTCCAGTAAGAATATATTTTTTTCGCCACCTATTTCAGCAATAAGTTAGGTTAAACAAGTTGACATCAGTTTTAGTCCTGCCGGTGGTGCTGACTGACTATCATGGGTTGCTTTCCCAAACATAAAGTAGCTGTTTTCTATTTCCAGCTAAAGTGTTGCAGTAAATGGTCAAGTCAGCGGAGTGAATGAATTCAGAGGTTTGCTAAGAGGCAAGACAACAAAGGGTTTTATCGGCATTCATTGATTAATTACAATCTGGCTGATTAAGCGACAGGTTGTGCTACTTACCTTGACTGTAGTTACTCTAATCCTAACCTGGTCAGGATTTAAGTAAGGCAAGGAAAACAAGGCAGATGGACTTGAGTGGGTGCACAGAAAGAACCCCTTTAAAGTTGGTGCAGATTGGGATCAGTTTGTTAGGATTGTACAATACAGCATTAGCTTTGATGGAGGATGAGATCACCAAACACTTGTTTTTAATAATAGAAAAAAAGAAAGTATTTCTAAATATATTAAGATAAAAAAAACAAAAGCATTTCTGCCCTTTTATGACATTTACAGGGTAATTTTATAGCTGCGTGAATCATCTGATAAAAAAAAGCCAACTCTGGATGTGTATCATTTGTAATACTAGATGGGAATTTAATGTTGTCTTAACTTGTTATTCTCTAAAACACAACATCTACATTTATATTTAGCTGAAGTCAGGCTCCTTTCTGTTCTCTTTTATTTATTTATTTACTGTAGCTGCTGCAGATTTAATTTAGTAATGTAGGAAAAAAGTTTGTCACTAGAGTGAAAGTTGAGTCTCAGCATGCTGAGTTGTGGTGGCAGAGACACCATCAGGTTTACAATCTCACTCTTGTTAAAACAAATTTCAACAAGCTGCTCTGCTTTATCAAAACTACTTATCACCGGCAGAAAGACACAGGTGTGTGATGCAACGGCTGCAGCGGTGCAGAACGGGTCAGCCATCACCAAATTGGCTGAAGACTTTTTTTCCCCCCCTGTGCTACAGCTCAACACATCACCAATTCACCTCTTAATGACTTGGAAGGTGTAGGTGGAATTTAATTGGAGACAGGTTTCTGGCAGCTTTTCCTACACTTTACAAACTATTTTTTTTTTACATATCCCTGCAGAGTTCAAGTAATGGTGCATGTGCTGCCATTTGTGTGGAAATTGCCTGGTGAGTGACATTATGGAGGTAAACAGCATTTCTGTGCATTTATTTAGCCTCGTTTTGACAGCACTTGATTTTGCAAAGTTGCTTTTTGCTAGACATTAAAACTTTATAAAGATGCTCTGACACAGTGTCAAAGTGAAAAGGGAAAGAAGACCATTAATTGCAAGGTTTTTTCTTAATGCGCTGACGTTATGCTTTTTATCAGGAGCCGAGCTTTTTGCTGTTTATCAAGAAATAATTAAGCCTTCAGTACTTTCACAAGCTTGTGTGTTTGAGTAATGAGCTAAAAATGCCAGGGAAGGCACACACACAAGGACAGCACAGACATACACCACACTGCCACAGGCATGCCTATTTTGCAGGAATCATCAAAGTTTCATCTAATTTTAGGGAACACACACAATCCACTTACACATTCACACACACAAGTGCCTCACATGAAACAAATTTGATTGCAATATAAATGCAAAAAGATGAGAGGAGCTAATCTACATGGGAAATATTGTTTGACTTTGAGAGCTCTGTATTAGTATTTATTTGTTTCTTCCTCCTTTTCTCTGTTTCTATCTCAGCCCTATCCCTGCATCTTTTCACTCAAACATGCACACACACACATACACATATATGTTAGACACACACTGGCTTTTAGCTTCTGGGGGCACAGAGGAAGTTGGGTTGAATTTCGTCTGCTGGGGTAGGCTGATAAATTTATTGTGGCGAGAAGAAAACAACTAGAGGGGTGTGTGTGTGATAGATTCTTCATTTGTGTGTCAGAGGAAGTGAAGAAGGATCAGGAAGAAGACTAAATCAATGTGTTTGTGAGAGAAAAGAGGAGTGTAATGCCCTCAAACCTCACTCGTCATTTCAAAAACAAAATTCCAAAGCTAGCTTGATAGCTAGCAATACATAAACAGTCACATGTATGCAAATTACAGAGAGCTTACTGATTTAAAGTTCTTTTATTCTCAGATAAATCTTACATGTGCTTTTGGAAGCAATATGTAGCTTTTTGGAATCTTTGACGGCTTCTGGAACAACACACCTTTGGCTTTTGTGATATTGGATTTCCAGACACTGTCTAGTTTTAGATTCTCTAATACCGACGCCTGCACAGGCATGTGCTGTAATTTACGTTGTCTCTGCCCAGGCTGCTCTCACAAATAGTTTGTATGATTTCTTTAATGCACTGATATTCATACATATCCTACGAAATCCTGAGCCCATCTGTGTGCCATTATGATTTATCCATATCGCTGATCAGCAGATACAGGAAGATTCCAGATTCTGTGCGATGGGAATCCAGTCCACCAGCAGACATCCTGTCCTCAGAATTACAAGGTTTTTCAGTAAAAAAAAACAACATAAAATTAAAACATTTAAACTGTGACTATGAGCAAAACAACAATGAAAAGGCAGCCTCTCATTCCTAATGGGCCTTATACGAATTGATTTTTTCCCTAGGCAAATTTTCAGACAATCAGAAATATATAGTTCAGCTTACATGTCAGTCTCAAAAAAAGAAATCCTGCTTTTGTTGGGTTTCAAATTTCACACCAAAAACCTTTAAGGTGGACCATCTAGCACACTGCTTTAGAGTATTTCTAGAACCTTTTTAAAAGGGGCAAAAAATAAGATCATTTTTAAAAAAAATGAAATTAAGAGAAATGATTGATTTACTCTAAATGCATTTAGAAGTTGTGCGGTTTAGGATGGGACGTTACTCCACCAGACCTCATTTAGACTTCAGACAATAATTAACTAACTGATCTCATATTAGAATCCATTAGTATATCAGTAGTGTGTCCAATTCACGATGCAACCCAGTAATGCAGTATCTTTGCGACATTACTTCAGCTCACATGAAGAAAGAGGTTTGTCTGGCATGTGCAGTTTAAAGAGAGTGTAACTAACAAATGAGGTCCCTCATCCATGTAACATAAGATGGTGCATCTTGGTAATTAACATTCAATTTCCTGCTTCGAGGGTGGGCAGGAGGTGATGGTAACTATACACCAAGAGGAAAAGAGGGTTTTCCATCTTCTGCTGCATTCAGTGCTTGTTGGTTGAGTGGTGTAAAATGTCCAGCTTTTATAGCATTTAAAGAAAAAACAAAAAATTTGCTGACATTGGATTCAATGATAATCTGGAAGTTGTCAGCTATTTAAATGTCAGCTAGTGCTTGCCATGTTTTTAACTTCATGGAAGTATAAAATTTTCCACAAAAAAAAAAAAAAAAAAAAGACAAAGCATACATAAATGGCAAAACAAATCATTTTCTTCTGTTTAGTTATTAAATTAATGTTTGCTATCTGCTATCATTCATGTTTTTAGTTTTCACTTATGTTTCATGCTAAAACTGGAAAGCTCATCTTTCATTATCTTGTGATGTTGTTTTCTTGCCAACAGCTTCAGAAGGCTTTTAGGATTGTCGACTCTCATCCTGTTTTTGTTTGCTTGCAGTTTCAGGCCAGCTGCATGTTACCCAGTCCTTCTCATGAGTAGACTAGTAATAAGATAGCTCACGCTGACAGTGGGTGGACAAATTCAGACAAGCATTTAAATGCCATTATTGTGGGGAGCTGTTGTCTTCACTGCTTCACATTGTCGGTGTCAAAAATAATTAGACATGCTTGATACACCAACATCCAGTGTCGATGTTAAGTCAGGAAACATGTTAACCCTTTCACGCATCACGGTCACTACAGTGGACACATCTTCAAATGTAATTTTCTATTAGAAAAATAGGCTTTTGATGTCACAGTTGCATGTCAGCCCCTACAGTGGCCCCTAGCACATGACCCCAGCACTGCCATCCTGTGGTCATTGGTTGCAACTGCACGGACAAATTTTGACATCCAAGATGGCTGCTAGCAAACCAAACAAGCCCCCAACCTCTGGTATTTCGACTGCTAGCTTCTATAGTAGCAGAGCCCTGCAGGTAAAAAAAATATTTTGGGATAAAGTAACATCTAATAATCACTATAGCTGCAAAAAATTCGATGCATGACTTTGATGTTCTGAGGAAATTGTAATTTTACATCTGTCCACCTGTGTGGACAGCATGCATCAAAAGCACTATTTATGTTAAAATACATGCAATTGGTTTAACTCCTTATTTCTTGAAAATAGTTTATTTAGAGTAATGTTTTCGGGTAAAAAACAATCGTTTTATGTTTTTAAAAGGGCACACGTGCAGAGAAGGACAGGAGGGTGTACAGAATCGTAGAGGAACTACCATCTGTGTCCAGCGATGATGATGATTGCGTGAGCGATGAAGATTGGCTACCACCAGGAAAACAATCAAAGACAAATAATACAGTTGATGACAGTGAATCGGAGCCCGAGGAAGATGATGGAGCACTGGATGCTGAGGAGGAAGCGGATTCAACACTTGATGAACCCCCAGAACCACCATTGAGTGCTAAAGCAAAAACGAAAACACCACAAGAACCACCACTGAGTGCTAAAGCCCCAAAAAGAAAATATGTGTGGAAACACAAAGATGCTCCATGGGAGGGAAGATGGCCAGCCTTTTCTGGAGAATGGACTGTAAACGTCCATGCAACAGAGCCAGTCGAGTTTTTCATGCACCTGTTCCCAGAAGAGGTGATAGAGCACATAGTACTCCACACAAATCTTTATGCACTCCAGAAGGGAAAGGAGAACCTGGCATTGACAAACCCAGAGCTGAAAACATTTCTTGGAATAAATCTGGCAATCTCATACATCCGCTACCCAAAGACCAGAATGTACTGGTCCTCTGAGCAAGGGCTTCGATGTGATATGATCGCCAATGCAATGTCTGTTAACCGCTTCGAGCAAATCCTGAGGTATCTTCATTTTGCCGATAATGCCACACAACAGCCAGGAGAAGACAAGCTGGTCAAAATCAGACCTGTACTGGATACTCTTCAGAAGACCTTCCTCTCTGCAGTAGATCCCGAAGAGTGCCAGTCTATTGATGAGATGATCATTCCGTTCAAGGGACAGTTGTCCATTAAACAGTACATCCCCAAGAAACCAAAACCCTGGGGTGTGAAAGTCTGGGTGAGAGCTGGTGGCTCTTCTGGATACGTGTACCGCTTTGAAGTGTATCAGGGTGCAGCCATAAATGTTGGGATCAGCCAACTGGGATTAGCTGCAGATGTCATCTTACGCCTCTGTGATGACATACAGCACAAGAACCACAAGGTGTTTTTTGACAATTTCTTTTGCACCATTCAGCTCATTGCCCTTTTGAAGCAACAGGGCATCTATTCCACTGGCACATGCAGAACCAACAGGCTACAGGGAGCACAAGAGAAACTCAAGAGTGAAAAGCAACTCAAACAAGAAGGAAGAGGAGCTTGCTCTGTTGTCACCAATGAGGAAAACGTTACTGTCACACGTTGGCTTGACAATTCACTGATCCATGTGGCATCTTCCTGCGTTGGCTTGTCTCCAACAGATATGGCCCAGAGATGGAGCAAGAAAGAGAAAAAGGTGCTCAACATCAAAAGGCCATTCTCAGTGAAGGTGTACAACGAGTTTATGGGAGGGGTAGACCAGATGGATCAGATGGTGGCCATGTATCCCCACAGACGGAAGAACAAACGGTGGTACATCCGAATCTTCTTCCACTTCCTGGATGTCACTGTTGTGAATGCCTGGCACCTCCTCAGAATGTCCGGCTTGGAGCAGAATGGTCTTCTGTCATTCAAAGCATCAGTGGCCCGTGCATTGATAAATGCAGGCTCCATCCAGATCCGGAAAAGGGGAAGACCAAGTGAGAACTCCCCACCTCCACTTCCTGTGAAGCGCAAAGTTGTCTCCAAGGTGCCACCTGAGGTTAGGTTTGGACACCCTGGAAACCACTGGCCACAGCTAACCAACACGAAAAATGCCCAAAGATGCCAAGATCCTGCATGCACAAGAAAAACAAAGTACATCTGCATTCAGTGTAATGTGGCTGTGTGCCCTGGGTGCATGGGACATTTTCACCTAAGACAGATTTGGTGAACATAACTAGAAAGTACGGGTACTAAGAGTGGCATACCTGTGCATCCAGTACAATGTAGCTATGTGCCTTCTTTTCAAATGACGGTGAAGTAATGACGGTGAACTATCACATAGTTTGGTGGTTTGGTTAGTGAAGGAAGAAGCGATTTGGGTGTTACATATTTTGGGTTTCAGTGCAGTATGGTTTATTTTGTGAAGCACTATATTTTTGGTTTCAATGACATTATGGTCACATTTATAAAGCACTGTACTTGTGGTTTGAATAACCTAGGGAATACAGGCATTTTGGGTTTCAGTGGCAATGGAGGCATTTGCATAGTATTTTGAGTTTCAGTGAAAATGTAAGCTTTCTTATACAGAACTTTAATGTGGGTTTCACTGACAATAGAAGCAATTTTGTAATGTTTATAACTGTATGTTACTTAAATGTTTAAAATGTGAATTTACAGTTTTAAAATGGGAATCTAAATGTTTTACAGTTGAAGATCACACAAATCAAATGTTTACATCAGTTTTCACGTTATTACTGTACGTTTTTGAAATGTTTAAAATGTGAATCTACAGATTTAAAATGTGAATCTATGTGTTTTACAGCTTTTAAAGTACATTATATTTTATTGTACTTGATTTTTTGGGGGAGTTTCTATTCTCTGTTTCAATACAATTCATTTTCAGCAAAATCGACCAAACGCATGTAGTCCACTTTAGTGGACATGTCACTAAAAGCTTACAAAAAAGACATAAAAAAAAATTCAAAGTGCATTGTTTTTTTATATGCCATAAGTTTAATAAAAACACATAGTAAAAATTTTTTGACTGAAAATATCATAATTCATGCATGAAAGGGTTAATAATATGACTGTTAGACCAGCTAGTTGGACCATGCTTCAAAGTATTACACTTTGTAGACTTAATAAGCCAAAGACAAGTTGTATGTGATTCATCAAACCCAGTCTGTCACTGTGACAGGATGCGAGGGCTCTTCAGAGAACGGCCTCGCTTCAGGAGGCCTTCTCTGCTTAATGTACTGATACTTTGCATAAGCAGAGAAACAATGAAAGCATTCCTGCAAGGGACAAATTTCACTCCTGGCACATGAACAACAGCAGCCACTGAGAATACTTACTCCAATAATTGCTCTGCATCGTTGCACTCAGCAGCAGCAAAAGTAGAGGAAGGCATTTTAGGATAGCAGATGCTGCTCCCTGTGGTGCTGCAAAGGAATATTTCTCTAGCTTCATAGTTTTGTAGCTATATCACATGTTTTAGATGTAGATAATATTGCATTTACACTTCAGTTTACTGTTTTTCTGGTTGGTTTGTTTTTCTTTCACAGTGACAATGACAACCAAGTCATTTCCCATGGTGGGTCAGGGTGGATGGATGCTATTTTAATACTAATGACTTCTACTTAACCCTGTAAAAGAGGCTGAAATAAGGAGAAATTAATATACCAGTTAAACCACTTCCAACATTTTAATTCTTTACGTGAATAAACACTTGCAAAAGCATTGGAAACAACCATTTTAATGACTGCTACAGTACATGCACTGGGGCACAGAACACAAGTATAAAATTATCTGCAAGATTTTAAGAAATACTTTGTTCATGTGAGTGGTGCCGAAGTCTCAGAAACACGTCAGATATGATAAAAAAATTACTGTATGTCGTAGGGCTGGCTATATGTAATCACAATCTGCCTCAAACTTAGATTAATAAAGCTGTTTTATGCTAAACTCAAACCAAACCTTCAGCACTGAGGTGGCCATACTGAAGACTCCTTTCTTCAGGAGTCTTTTATTTTAAGGCACAATTTTATCATTTACTTTGGAGTTGATGTTGTATTCTTAACAATATAAAAGTTAAAAATATCATCTAATAGTGTGGTGTCACTGCAGATAGTTTTGATAAGTTTAATCTGATGTCATTCCGTCTTAAATTTATATCTAATACATTATATGCTCATAAAGTATGATCACTTACATGGAAAGCATTTAAAGTACACATTCAAAGCAACTATGGTAGTGTTTCAGATAGAAATAAATAAAAAGAAGGAGCACACTCTCCAGCATCCACAATAGTATGTTTAAATAGATCAATTGTCCCAATTTGGTTCCATTTACATGTATTGCACTGAATCTAAATGAATTCCTTTAGAAAAATTAAATTATCTGCACAGCTAAAAGTCACTTTATCCTGTAATAGCCCCACAAATAATAAAAGGAAAAAACCTCCGACTGATCAGTGTCAGGCAGATGTTTGACCACTATCTCCTCATTACAGCTGGTAGGAATCAGCTGATGCTCATCAGATGTTTATCACTTGTAATGTTTTCCACCTTCTGCATTGAGCATTTCTTCTCTCATCATTTTAAAGTGGATAACAGGATGTCTATTTGTCTCTTTTACTTTATAATCATCTCTGCAAGCTAGCAGGAAACTGTTTGATACACGACACCATACACAAATGGTCCTGGCATGGATTTTATCAGGACTTCATTGCCTTGAATGGCTGCCCAGTTTCTCTTTTATTGCCATCATAAAACATGTTGAGTTAGCACCTACACTTCCTTTATTTTTTTTCAGGGGTATCATCTTAGCTTAAGTGGTGGCAACACTTACTTTATTTGTTCTCTAATTATTTCAGATGTGTTTGGCACAGGCAATATTCACTCCCTTTTTATTTCCTCCAATCTCTTCTTTTCCTTTTGTCCATGTATCTTTCTTTCATTGTTTCACAGGAAGAAGTACAGCTATCCTTGACATACATGGTTCTTACCAGTAAAGTTTGTTGTGGAATCCTTCTTTTTTTTTTTTTTTACCCTGTCCTGTCCAGCATCCTAACAAACAGAACAGCGGTCTGTGTGCCATATTTTGCCAGAGAGATTTGCTCTATCAAGGAAGACATGTTAGATAAATGGCTGCCCTTTATGTTTGGAATATTTTATTATTTTTTATTGCAATCTTATTTTCTTTAGTCCTGAAGATAGAGGAAGAGAGAAAACGAGAAATGGACAGAATTGAAATGTGGAAATAAATGTTGTCTAGGCTGCCTAAATCACATCAGTATTCACAAAAACAATATAAACTTACCACAGTACTACATGATACATAAAGAAAATAGGATAATGATAATATGAAAAAGTACAACAGAAATCAAACGTACCTGTAGAGAAACGTATCAACATCAGCAACATCTAGTTGGAAGCGGATGGAGAGCACGTTTGTGAGCAGGCATGTGTGAACGTGAACATGCTTGTGTGACCATGCAACAAGGATGAAATGTGTGCTTATAATAGGGCCGTGACCACGCCGCACCCCGAAGCATCAGGGGTAGACGGGGGGGAGCCCGAGGCCCCAAAAGCCCGGCAGGTCCGCAGAGCACAGAGCCCATGACAGCCAAAGCAGAGAGAGCAGCAGCCCACTCATTCCCAGAACAGAGGGGCCCCCAGACCGGAGCCCCCCGGCCTAACCCAGCGAGCACCGGGTGCTGCTGGGCGGGCCGCATGAAGAGCGGGCACCCCACAGATCCAACGGCCATCCTTCCGCCCTGGGAGAGCCCACGGAAGCCGACCGCCCCAGGCAAAACCACCATGGGCCACGCCAATCCAATACCAAGGCTAGGTACCCCAGGGAGTAGAACATGTTGCAGGTGTGGTAACCCCACCCACCCACCCCGCTGTTTAATGCTTCTATTGAAAAGAAACATGTGCTTCCAGCCTGCAGCAAATATGTCATTACAGTCCACCAAATTCATGACCCTGAAGACTGAAAGTCTTCACATCATGAGGCTTTTAAGGGCCTCGCTGTGTAAATAAATTTCAAGCTTTGGCTTTTTCCCACTCTCTGAGCAAGGGACAATTTGTTGTATTGGTTCTTTTATTTATTTATTTATGGTTTCATTTGTTTTTTTGTTTTTGTTCTTTTTTTTTCTTGTTTTTTTGTTCCCTCGTGTTCAAATAAAAAGTCAAATCAAATCAAGTCAGGACAATACAAAACTATTCACATGGAGCACTTTTATCTGTCATATCAAGTTTCATCTGAAACAATGTAATCTCACAGTTTAGAAATAACTATCCCACACAGAGGTTTTTCATTAAAATAACACAATGTAGTTAATTCAAACAGTGTCTATCTCTTCCTATTTTAGTTGAATTATATTATTTACCTTTCAGATTTATTCATCTATAAAAGAAACGAAAGCTTGATACCTACAGGAATTCTTTGTTTGCAGACAGACACTAAAACCTTCCTTCAGTGGCACAGACCACTAATGTTAGATAGTAGTTATAGATTCAAAACTATGCAAAGGACTTATTTTATACTTCAGTTTGGAAAAACCAAAAACTAATTGCAAATCCAAACTTTGAACCATGCAGTTTGACATGTTTGTCCAAAAATTAACTGTTCAAACTCATTATTTTTCACAAGACTCCATTAAACAGGTGACAAATAACAAAAATAAATAAATAAATAAATAAATTTAAAAAAAAAATTAACTGAACTGTGCCTGTCAATGTTTAAAAACATAATAGCTAAAAAAATATTGCACTGTTGAGTATTGTAAATACATTTATTAACCTAGAATTGTTGCTAAATCTATAGAAATGGAATCATCTAACTATAATCAAAATAAAAGGGAAAACTACCCTATTGTTCTACTTAAAAGCTAACTGTAAAAGATAAATTCAATCTTTGATTGAAGTTGGTGCCAATATATTTTAATAATGAGATAATAATAATAATAATGCTTATTTATTGCTTATTTGAATCCATTTAAATTGCATTTCAGTTTAAATTGCATTGTGGCACATGTTATTTTATGGTAAGTGAATTAACACAGTAAAAAATCTACTACAAACAGTATTTTCACACAAAGCTGTTTCTAATGGCTTGCAGGAATTCACATCAGACTGTCAGCTGAGAAATGGCTTTGGAGTTGCTTATGTATTTTTATAAAAGCCACAAAAGTTATTTTCTGAGTAATGTTTTATATTTCTTTTTCACATACGTTTGAATTCTTTGAAAAGCTAAACTAAACCCTGAAAAGATTGGACTGGCCCTGACTGGCAGATTTAGATGAATTGTTTAATGAGGTTTTAGCCTTGAGTTGAAATTCCCATAATTTTTGACAGGATATAGAAGAAAATTACCTGATAGTAAGATCACTTGTATGCCCATTTCTATACAGATTACCAGAGCCAGTTTTCAAACTGAATTTGTAAAATAAATGCATTGGAAAGATTAAATTTATATCTGGTATTTTCTGCATTCCGATGTCAGCAGATAAGCACAACAAGAAATAATCCAAATTATCCCACGCTTTCTAATCTTAGCATATATATAAAGCATATAAGGCAATATATATTATAATAGCCATTTCAGCAAAAGTCCCTGTGCAATTATTCTCTCAAAAATTGCCAGATGATGCAAAATTTGAAAATTGAGGACATGTCATCCTTACCTAAAGCTAAACAGAGTTAATATGTAATACATGGCACTAAAAATGTGGTGGAGTTGACTGTCCTCCAGGATTTTGACTGGTCTGAAAAGGAATTTAGTTCGAGTAATATGATGACTTGGCATTTAACACACTTGTATTGTCTCACACAAAAAAAATGTTATATTTATTCCTCTGCCAAGGCTGCAGCTAGAGGTCTTACAAGTTGAGATAAGTTTTATCAAACAGGTAAAATACAGTACTGGTCTTGGTGTAGGTTGCATTGTTTTGAGGTTCTGTTCACACATACATGGGTATTTTGATGATAGCAGATTTTTCTGTCTGTTACTTGTTACGTCCCCTTTTCAGACCCAGGGGATTGGGGACGATAACAAACTGAACGAACCAGACCAAAGGGAGGATATATAAAATAATAACAATAATTTATTGTACAAAACCGGGTTCAAACAAAACCAATTACAAACAAATGGTGTCCTATCTCAGGTTATATATCCAATCTGGAAACAAAAGAAAACAAACAAACCAAAGGTGTCCTTAATTAGGTAATTAACGTTAACCAAAATAATCTTCAACTCTTAAACGTCGTTATCACACAAAATACAAACAAAAGATCTCCTAATGAGAACTAAGGAAATATCAATACAAAGGCTCTTGTTTGTGTGTATTAAGGATAAATATTTGTTTATATGCACAGTTTCCATCTTTAAACTGTTTAATCCTCATTTTATTATTTTTTTATATTGAGAGAGGATTTCTACTTAAATTATTAACATTTTATGTCAAAGGTTTGCATAAACTTTAGCAAGTTTCATTTTGGCCCAAAAACAAAGACTTTTGATTGACACCAAAAAGTCAAAAATTGTAAAATGCCTCTCATGCAAAGAGAACAATCTTGAACTACTGAGATGTAACCAGAGTGTAATCAGATGTTATCTTGCTAGAGGTCAAGAGATTGACAAAAGGGCACAGAGAAGGAAATTTGCAAATTAACAACTAAATAAAACCCAAATATAAAGCTACTGGCAAGAAATAATTCTTGATACTGCAAGGCCAAGCTCTTGAAGGCTGAATCACATGGATCACTGGGTGAAAATGAATAGCTAAAATATTACAATTGGGAGATGAATTCCCTCTGAAGGCAGGATTTAGCAAGGTGTTTTGGACTGACTAACTACAGTAAATAGTTGGACCCTTTTGAATTTTATCTTAGCTATTGCTAAATTAAATGTTTATGCAGGACCTAAGAAAAGGGACCTCAAGCAGGGAATGTGAGAAGAAGATAGAAGGAGAAAGATAAAAAAAAAAAAAAAACAGCAATAACTGTACAATCAAAACAAGCAAACCAGACAACCAACTCCTACACATGTGAAGAACTGTTGTTAGTAACCAAAGTGACAATCATTGGGGTCGTCTGTAAGATGATAAACTAATATATATATATATATACCGTATATATATATATATATTTGTATATATAACAATACCAGGAACAAATATATGAGTACATTACTGTTGCTATTGGTGATTAAACCTGCAGACAACACAGTGACTGTATAAGAAGGTGCATTTTTGAATGTAAGTGCAAAATATTCAGAACAAAATGTGTTGAGTGGTGAGTTGGATCATGCAAATGTGACCACACCCCTAGACGCCCCAAGACCCAGGCAACCAGCAGCCACCACACAGTACAAAAACCAGCCAGCCCACCACAGAGAGATCACACATCCACCCGGCCTCCTTGGACAGCCACTCACCATATGTCAGCACCCACCTCAATGCCCCATCCAAGCACCTTGCAGCCTAGGATGCCAGGAACCCTTTTTCTTTTTTATCTTCATTTTATAGAAGAAAATACTAGTGAGATGCAGAAACTTCTCTGTGTAATATAGATGCCTCATTAATCAGCTTCCATGTGTCCTCCCAAAAGTCTCTTTTCCCTCGTTGACCCTTTCATGTTTCAGGGTCTGAAACATGTTAAACAGACTTTAAAACCGTGACAATAATATTCTCCTGGATTAATACATTTGTCTTCTAATTTATTATGTTATGCTTGGGCTCAGGTGTGTCTCTTTTTGCACAAGGCCAGTAAACTTGCATTATTGCTTAATCTACAACCAGGTACCTTTAGATGTGGATAGTTTTATGGATGAAATTTAACCCAGAGTATTTTTTATTGAGTTTGCAAGGAAAGTACTTTTAATATCATATTTCATTTTGGGCTAAAGCTTATGATAGCATGCATTGGATAAAAAGTAGGTTAGTCTTTATGTAGAAGCCAGCACCATTCTATCATTAATGATCACCATTAGATATGCTGGAATTGCTGAGGAAATTCACAGTAAGATTTTGGAAACATTTAAGAAGTCTCCACCAAGACCAGAGGCTGAAAGGTGTAATAACAGCATAAGATAGTAAATTCTACATGTGTTAATACAAAAAGACATGTGTCCTTAGGTGTTGTGGTTGAATGGACTTGCTGGTTTTTGCTTAGGAGAAAAGTCAGTAGCAAAATCATGATCATTTGAGACTTTGCTTCCTCAATCAAAGTATCCATGGTCAACACAGTGAACCTCGATTTACCACAATACTCATCAGTATGTGTGTAATAGAGAAAAGTAATATAAAGCCTGTAAGACTATATAGAGTAAGTTAGTTGGCTAAAAGGCATGTAGTTTTAAAGTGCTTTGAGAGGTCAACAAGACTAGAAAATTGCCATATAAATGGACATCGTTAGCAGGGTTGTAGTTTCATGTAATTGTCATGAATTATTTCTTTAGATACACCTAACGTTGAACTTCGTTTTAACAAGTGTACTGCATCTACAGTTCTCCAAGCTTTAAATAGAGCTTGAATTGCTTATAGGGATAACAATACCTCAACCTGTGTTGCAGGCAGTATTTTCGGTGGTGGTGTTAAGCCTGGAAATGACATTTTATTAAGGCACATTATAAAGTGACACACTGTAATGCGTCACACATTTAAGTTGCGTGGGTTACCTTTAACCACTGCTTTATCAGGGTCACATTCTTCCCAGTTATCATCATGTAGAAAAGAACACACACCCTTTTAAATTCTAAAGCTTTATGCATCTGACCATGATAAAATATCATCTGGTGTTCTCTAGATCTTAAAACTAAATAAATACGACAACAGATGAACTTTATAACATAATACATTGTCATTAGTTTATTGATCTAAAGCTAAGCCAAAACACAGAAGCAGTGTAAAAAAGCAGTGAAAGTCATCAGCAATGATCTTCAATAAGCATCTATTGCTGATCATCAACATGGAAAGAGTTTGAAGGCTGTTTCCAAAGAAGTAGGAGTCTGTGATTGTTCTTGTACATACCAGGCTTTTTGGATAAACAAGTCAAAAAGTGGAGACAGTTTGTCATAATGCACAGTTCCATGTTCGGTGGAAACTTAGCTTAGCACTAACACCTTATACAAACTTCAAAATTCAATATGGTTGGAATGTTGTGATGGAAATTTAAAAGACGTGTGCATTAAGAAATGTCTGCAAACCTCAATTAACTGCAGCAATGCTGCAAAAAGGAGTGTGTTAAAATTCTTCTGCAATTACGCAAGAAAACAGTTTTATCTGCTGAAAGTCATTGTACAAGCTGTTAAATCATGGAGTATGCTTAGTTCTACACTCACTGGTTCTGCATTTTGTTTTTTTTTTTTGTTAAATAATGGAATGATGCAATATTCAATGTGGTATGTTCATCTATGGTTTTATTTGCCTTATTTAAGGCAAATTTAAGGCTGTTAAGACCAGATTATAATTTTTATAATGTTATATGAAAAAACCTTCAGATGAAAAGGGGGCAGACATGTCCATATGATGTTTGCATATTTCTTTAAGCAAAGCCTCTCTGGCTCATTTGCTGTGACCCATCGTGTTTTGCTTTAGAAATCCTGCAGAAAGAAAACAGCTACTGGCCACTGTTGGAGTGTTACATTGGAAACCAGCAGGGAAATAAAAGCCTTTAAATGGCCTAGTCAATGGGAGGTTAAAAAGTGTGCAGAGAGTGTGTTTCATTTTAATGCTAACCTGATGAGCATGAGGTGTGTGCTAATAATAATAATGATAAAATTATAATATTAATAATAACAGTGATCATGATTATGTCAGTAATGGTAATAATGATAATCATCATCAACAACATCATCATCGTCATCATGTTTTTGAGTATTTCTTGCTCGTGCTGCTGAGCTTTATTTTACATGTTACAAAGGTTTACTAAAAAACCAAGAGTAAGAATCTGAACCTCATGCAACAAAGTTTCAATGAGTTTCAAAGTTGGACTTCTAGTGGACAAGTTCACTCCAGAAAAGATGCCCATCCAGCCATCAGCACTCATGCAAATTCATACACACGAATGCATATTTCAAACTTTAAATCACCTTTAATGGATTTCATGAAGCCTACACTGAATTGGTCACACTTCCCCCACGATTATGTTATTCAGCTGCTGAGTGGTAGAAGATTAGTCCTTTATTGCCAAGCCTGAGCAAGGGCTGAATTACATCAAAGATCACAAAAGAATAATGTCTTTTCCTAACTGAAAATATAAATGATTTAAAAGCTTTTCTTGAAAATAGGTTGGGGGTGTTTTGAAAGGGAACATAATTTAATTTCCAAAGTGTCCTGGCACCATATTAAAGGCATAATTATAAAAATGTATCCATTTTTTTTTGTTCTGTAAAAATGTAATTGTACTGTTAAATAATGTTTTTTTTTTTTTTTCATACATATAATGTTTTAGTCATTTAAAAATTATTCCTCTCCTTTTGTCATATATATGTATGTGTGTGTGTATATATATATATATATATATATATATATGCTTGGCTAATCCCATAAAACATTGGTTGATCCCACTTGACCTCCCATCTGCCCTCCTGCCTCTGAATCAAATGCGCTGGCATACAGTCTACACACACCGCTATTGACAGCTCTGGGTCAACAACAAAAAGTAGAATTTTTCCACAACAATGGTAATGAACAGGATGAGAGCAGTTTATGGTTCCCATCACAATCACTGAAGTGAGAGTAGCCTTGCTTGACTATTGCAAATGCAGTTTTGTAATTGTTATGTTACGGCTCTGCTTTTGTAACAGCAAAGCAGATTGCTGGAATTTTAACAGACTTAAGTTGAGTATACCTGTGAGAGGTGTTTATTGTGGCGTTTTTACTTTTTCCAAATCTCAAGATTTAATTGTTTTTGAAGCTCTGACCTCATGTAGTGTTCAACAACAGCATTATCATGGGAAACCTAGAGTGCTGCCAGTGCACTGACAGCTGTGTGGCTTCCTCTCTGCTTCTTAGTTCATGACATAGCTGTCAACTTCATGTAAGTCTGAGACACTGTCAGGTGTCTGACTGTCAAGCATGGACAGAGATGTGGTTAAGTGTCTTGTTAAAAAGGCATACACTGCGCAAAGTTGCTATCAAGGCATGCCCTTCTGGATCACAGGGCACACTATTTCTGAGGGTCTAGTACAGGGGTGTCAAACTCAAATACACAGCGGGCCAAAATGAAAAAACTGGAATAAGTTGAAGGCCGGCTTGCTCAATGTTTATTGAAACCTTTTTTAAATGACCTTATTGCACACATTGAATCTGGAACTATACTGGATCTGGAATTATACCGGCTGAGTGTGCGTCACGTTACGGCTAAGCATGTTTTTTTTCCGACCTGAATGGCGCAGCATTTTATACCGGGAGCGTGTCAGGTGTAGCACCTGCGAGTGCAGTCCACCTAACAGGATCCCCAAGATCACAAAATCACAGGAGAAGTGGAGAATCTTGTGACTTTCCACTGCCAGGATAAACGTCTCGTCGTCTTATGATGACAAAAAAATAAATAAATGAATAAAAATCACTGAAACCCCCTGACCGGTTAAACACGTAATATTTTCATGCTAATCTGCACGGGGACTTTTATTTTTAAAAATACTGGAAGCTTTTACACTGCTCCCGTGTCTGATTTCCTGTCTGTCCCTATCTGAACTGTGGAATTGATGCATTCTGGGTGGGTGAAGCATCAAAAATAGACTCAGCGCATAAATTTAATTCTGGTACGCTTCTGATACGTGCTGTGGCGCACCCGGTATTAAACAAACCATTGACTAAAATGGCTGCGAATAGCAGCGAAGGCCGTGGTGCAGCCATAACATGATGCACACGCACCCGGTATAATTCTGCCATAAGTTATTGCTTATAAAACAACATTAATCTTTAAATAAATGAAAAAAAGTCTGTTCAAATCTGTTGCATTTATTTCTTATGGTTCTATGCAGTTTTTCTTTTTTAGAATTTAAAGTTAAAACATTTTCTACAGGCAAAACACAACCAAATGTTTCAAAGTGTCTTCTTACGTTGTATTATTTCAGTACAGCCTCACTGTCTCCAAACAGAAGACACAGCTTTATCCTTTATATCTGCAAACATATTCTCTGTTTTTAAAATCCAGTTTTCCTTTGGCCATTTTTTGGGGGAGAGGGGTTGTTGACAAAGATGAGTGCCTTTGTCAGGCTGCTAGAGAGTGAGCAAGGTTCACATTTGCGTGCCATCATTGGTACACCAATGCACTGGTAGTGCATTTGTGGGACTTGTAAATGGTAAAATGGTAAATGGTCTGTGTTTATATAACGCTTTTACCCAAAGCGCTTTACAATATACGTCACACAAGATTGACTCATGTGGTCTATTGCATACATCTATGCAGCATATGCTCTAAAGCACTTAGTAAGTGTAATTTTCTAAATTTAAATGGGCTACTGATTTTCAAGCTTTTCCCCACATTCAAGCAGATGATCAAATTCTGAACTAAAAGTGACTGTACAGGAAAACAAGAATGTCTTGGTTAGATCAAAGCTGTACTTGTAAGATGCAAATCAGACAGACTGAAATAGTGTGAAAATTCAGCTCTCCATAGCAGATTAAACTAAAAACCACCCAGATAAAGTTGAAAGGATTGAATCACTCCTGAATTACTTCTGCATGTATACACTCAACTGTACTCAAATGGGCTTAGGATCTCTGCAGACACACCAAAGGTCCAGCTTTTTGTATGTAAAGAGTAAATTACATTGCGTTTTTTTTCTGTTTCTTTTATCAGATGGCTAAACAGAATCGGCATCAGGACCTGGGACTGAAAAGCAGCCCACTGAGACCATGTTTTTTCTTATGTCGCATAAATAAAAATTATGATTATATAACTGTTCATCTTACAAAGTCGAAATCCAGTAACTTAAAGACAGCATCTATGCAGTGAATTTGGCAAGATTAACATGTTTGCTGATCTCCTAGTCAAGATAGTTTAAAGCGCCAGAATGTCTCAGAACAGTTTCTTCAAGGCAGTCCACAGCATTGCACCACTGGAGATATTTCATTTGAGTCAATAAATCGATTCCCGTCCCATACATATATGCAGGGAGGAAGACTGTAGTCCAGTTATGTGGCTAGGTCGAGCATAACTCATGTTTTACATGTAAAATATACCAAACACTGTCCCCATTCACAACATCCCTACAGTTTTAGTAGCCCTTATGCAAATTTTAGCATCTGTAGACTCATCTGCTGAATCGTGGAATCCGGAGAGAAGTGTACAGTAAAAACTATATTCCTATAAAGTTTTTCATAACTGTTATTAGAAACCAATTTGAAAATTTGGTTGGTTGGTTGGTTAATCAAATGACTGATTTTGGTCATTTTGAGGCAGCACAAACAAGCTGAAAAAGAAAATCGTAATCTGATGCAAATGTGTTTAATTGATTACAAATCGAACAACATACAACACGCCTTCTAATCTAACCTGATGGTTGAGACCACAACAAGAAAAACAGCTGACACGTACTATATGAGTCCCATTAGATGGACATCTAAAAACACTTTACAAATGCATGCTAATGGGTACTCTGTGTGTGTAGAAAGGCTTGGAGCAATCTGTCTCAACACTTACAGGTTAGATTGCCATCTCAGCTGACCTAAGGCATAATAATTTTGTGGATACTCTGTGATATTTTGTCAGGGCAAAGTTTCTTGCCATTTGCAGTGCTCCACAACATATGCCATTTATCCGCAGTAAGCGTAGGATTTTTTATGCGTTGGGTTCCTTCTGACCCTGCTGGCAACATCATCACAACCAATTTACAGTTTGACACAAGACATAAAAAATCCTATGTCAGTGGAGGATTGCCATGACATTTTCTGTACGCATTGTTTTTCTCCCAGAGGATGAACCATGCTCGTTTCCTTGTTTAAACGGTATGCAGCCTTGCAGTTTACATGTGCAGATGCTTCCCATCATTTTGTATGTGTAAAAGCCAGATGCTCTGCTGTGTATCTGCCACAGCTAATTAGCACATATAAAACTAGCATATTTGAGAGAAACAAAACTGCAGTTTGTTTGTTCTTTTATTTATTACATTGTTAATTTGTGTAAGACACACATCTCTTGAAATCTTCCACTTAAATGGCTAGGTGTTCCTGTTTTTGTGGTAATGTTTTTCCTTTTCTTTTTTGTGTCCATCTGCCTTGATCTTTGGAGAACTGATATATGAGTATGATTTCAGGCCAAGGAGCGGCATTTTATTTCCACTGCCTCTTTCTCAGTCTCTCTGGCTCATTTTTTTGCTCAGTGTTTTGCTTTAGAAATCCTGCAGAAAGAAAACAGCAACTGGCCACTGTTGGAGTGTTACATTTGAAACCAGCAGAGAAATAAGAGCATTTAAATGGCCTAGTCAATGGGAGGTTAAAAAGTGTGCTGAGAGTATGTTTCATTTTAATGCAGTCTTAAGCTCTGAGGCTGCCAGGCACTGGAACATGATGACAAGGTTTGTTCACATGATAGCAAAGGCAGTTTTGAATTCACAAATAATTTGTTCAAGGAACAAAATAGTCATCTGCCACAGAAAAAGAACCTGATGATCATAAGGTGTGTGTTAATAATAATAATAAAATAATAATAATAATAACAATGATAATGATAATGATTATGTCAGTAATAATAATCATTAACATCATCTTCATCATGATTTTGAGTATTTCTTGCTCAAGCTGTTGAGCTTCATTTTACATGTTACACAGGTTTACTAAAAAACCAAGAGTAAGACGAGAAATCTGAACCCCATGCAACAAAAAAGGCACACATTATTTCTATGTAACTAAAAGAAGATTCCTTTATTTTTGACGTGTAAAGCAGTCATTGTGAACATTTAAAATAAGCTACCTTTTTTTATTCCTTGATTTTCACTTCAAATAGCAAGAATTACATCCAGCTTCTATGTCAGACACCTGGTTCAAAAAGCATCTGATGCTGCCACTCTGACAGCCATTAAACTCCTTTGAAATTTTTGGGGGTTTTTACATGTTAGGTTTATTCAGTCATGAATCATCATCCATAATACAGAACAAAAATACAAACAATGAAGCTGATTTTATGTCAACCAGTTATGAATTCTACTGAGACTGAATAGTGTGAGTCCATTAAGATCTACAACTTATCTTAAATATGCTCTACCTAAATTTAAATTAAAAATCTGTTTTATTTTGCCACTCAAAATAAAAAAAGTTAATAAAATAAAGACCAAAAAAAAAAAAAAAAAAATCTTTGATGGTCTACTTATTCCTTTATGTGCCTCATTGGTGAACCTAATTTTTATCCTGGTCAAAACATCTGTAACACTTTAGAACCAAAACCAAGACATCAGCCCACCATTAATGCTCATGGTCTGTTTTTCTGTTGATGGGGTAGTTATGGTATGGCATCCATCTGGTAGAAGCTGGTGATGAAATTTGAGTGTGAACTAATATGTTTACAATCTAGTCATATCTATACTTTCTTCTTGCTTCCTATCAGAATATTGACCTGTTCAAAGGCTGTTAACAGGTCTCAACTAGTATAAAATTTAGTTCATTTTGCCATGCTCACAATTTACTTAGCTTTGTCTTTACATCAAAATACTTAAGAGAAGTTTTGTGCATGAATCAAGCCATATTTTTATGTAATTTTATGTCGATAAAATTACAATCAACAGCATGCTTAGTTATAGATTAAAGCTCTAGGTTTAGGTTTTGAGAGTGGGAAGAGGAAGGTAGTGGCCTTCTTCCTCTTTAAGAAGTATATAATTAGACTAACAAACAAAACACTGCAGATTCACTTGATACAATTTTGGTTTTCTTATTTTTTATTTTTTTTTTACCTTCATTAAAATGGACCTCTGAATGTACTTGTATACTTTCTATGTCAAATTACTTTTCATTCCTTCACATTAGTGTTCCTGTAATATATATTTAATCCTTCTTTTTAATGTTGGTTTTGCTCTGACTTCTGTGGTCAGTAGTTGGCCCTTGCTTCAGCAGCTTTCTCAACCCCCAGCCTTTAAAATGCATCTCATTATTGCAACACTAACTCAGACACAGATGGAAAAGGCTGAGGAGGAAAGAGGAGGAGGATGGAGAGAGTGGGCAGTGGGTTTCTTCATCTTTGTGTCGTGGTGGAAGGGAATGATCTCCCAAAAGACTTGACCGCTGGCATCGGCGAACCAGCACAGATGTCCGAGGAGGCGGTTTTGGCAGTTGCGGATGGAGAAAGGGTGGTGGATCTGAGGACTAGTGCTAAAAGATGAAGACAGAGAGATGCTATTGAGTGACATGTTGTCAGATATTGATAGGTACTGTTTGATTTTTAACTAAATCAAAAGAGCCGACAACAGTGAAGGGGACAGAAGGAAAAGAAGTCCAAAGAGAAGCGTCATTGGTGCTCAGCATGCTTTTATTATACCTCTAAACATGCCATTTCCAGGCCTTTAAATAGCCCAAGAACTTGAGCCGCAAGCTGACAAATAGCCAGGTGGTGGCAGTTCATCTAAGGATGTTGCTGTGGGTGAGAGAGGGGTGATGCCAGGGCTCTGCGAGGCATAACCTGGTAACGATTAATCCTTTCACATGTGCAGAGAATAAAACCGTGAGCTGAAAAAGAGGAGGACAGTAAACCACTGTGAAGAGTGAGAGGAGGAAAATGAACGAAGAAGAGAGACCATGACAGCAAAGAAGAGGAGAGAAGATTATAAGGAAAGATGAGGAGAGGGGGAGGACAGAAGATGAAATGAGCAGGAGAGGAGAGAAGAAATGAGCAGACAAGGGAGGATTTCCAGTTTAAAAAACAGTATTAATGACATGTATTAGATGTAAAGGGAAGGAGGGGGACAAGTGGAGAGAAAATGAGAAAGATAGAGGGGTGGTCAAACATGAAAGGGCGAGGAGTCACTTTTAGGCATATCAGATTTTCCTTGTTTGTTTGTAAAAAAGCTGTACTTTAAATTTAGCTTCAAACAAAGCAGGCTGTAAGGGTTTCCACAGCAGGGGATAAGAGCGGACTCAACTGTAGACAAACATATACACCCTTTTACTTTTGATTGCTAATCTCTGCTCATACCTAAGATTTGTGAGAAAAACAGATAAAAAAACAAAATAAACTCCCCTCAAGATAGAGATAAGAGGAGAAATGTGTTTAAATGTGAGTTTGTGGTGGCGGGTGTTGGTGTATTCAACACTGCACTGTTAAAACAACACCTGGCTCCATTGTTGGTTATGACCTCCATGAAGAATAACAAAGGTGGCGTTTTCAGAATACATCATTTACAAGGTAACCGCTGCAGCTGGAGACATCAAATGGCCTGAGCCTATTGGTGTCACGGTCTATGGGTTTTTGGTTCAGTAGTTTGTTGTTTTACTGTTCTTAAGGTTTTCTTTGTCACAGTCCTGTCTGGTTTCCTGTTTTATTTTTGTAGTTCTTTCCCTTGTGTATTCTATTCTGTTCTCTGTTTTCTTAATACACCTGTTTTGATTTGCTCATTCACTTTACCTGTTTCTTTTTATATAAGAATATTACACCCCTTGGTTTCCTTTTGACTCTTCCAGTTCATTGTAGTCTCCTTGTCATGTTGTCCATGTAATGCACCTGTCATGGCTCTTCAGTCTTCATTTTTCTTAGTTTAGTTTTTGTTATTAAAACCTTAAACATCTGCAGCGGTCTGCCTCCTGCATTCAGGTCTTCACCTCAGCCTTGTACCCTGACAGTTAGAATCTGCCACTACGCCGAAGCTTGAATAGTTCAACCAGGCATGCAGTCTGAGATTTCATTCCAGGATGGTTTCTAATCATGACATTAACTGGTGAACATGCACATTGAACTTGACATGGTATGTTACTTTTATGTTGTCCAAGAATATACTTGCAGTTCACTGGAGGTTTAACATGGAAATTCTATGAAGCTGGACATGCGCTCTTTCACTTTTTTGGCTGTAAAGTTGAGCAAAAAACTGTTCATATCCATGCTATGTTATGGAATGGATTTATTTGTTTGTTTATTTGTTGGTTTCTTAAAATGAGTACAAACAACGAGGATCCATTTGCAGATAAAACAAGCAACCAGATGGGATAACAGAGCAAACTTTGAAGCAAAAATCTTACAAGGGGTGAAAATGCAGAGGAGCTTGCGGACTAAATCAATCAAGAATAAAATTTCAGTGAAGTGCATCAAAGACAGAAAGCCATTAAAAAAATTTAAGTTTTAAGTTTGAGATTTAAGCTGGTCGGGTAAATGCAAGAGAACTGGCTGGAAGGTCAGATGAGTTTGCAAAGGGAAGAGTGAAAAGACAATAATGCGTGCACATAACAGTTGAGAATTATAAAGAATGTACAAGGGCGAGGAAAAAATATTTAGCTTTTCGTCTTTGACAATCTCCAGATCTTTTAAGTTGGAATGATTCCTTCCCATCACTCTGAACCAATTATCTCTACAGATTCTGGGTAGGATCAAGGTCTGGACTCTGGATTGGTGGGTCCAAAATTATCTTGTTTTGTCTTTGTAACTTTTTTTTTTGACCACTTGGCCCTTTGGTTTCCGATCACTATCATCTTGATAGGTTGAATTCTCCTCAAGGCCAAGTTTGATTGCAATCTGCTATGTTGATCCTGATTAATCTCGACACTTATGATACCAAAAGCTCAAAACTTCCACTACCGTGGACCTTAATGGATGCCCACTGAAGACTCCATTTCACCATGACACATGCACAAAGGCTTTTGTTTCCTTCATAAAGGTTTACCTTAACAATGAGGAAGACAGGATAATGATAATGTATTGAAGGCCAGGCAGACTAAAGTAAACAGCGAGGCTGCACTTTGCTGATTGGCTTTGGGCAGCCTTGGACCTTCTGAGAATAACTTTGGGCTGAACTAGAATAAGAATGAATAAATCTTAATAAAATAAGTCTTCGTAATTTAAATGTTGGAGCTCTGCTTTTGCTACAAATATTCCCTAAAGTTGCACCAGTCAAAAGTTTAGGGTTAAAAAGTGTCAAACAAACGTGTGTAGTGTGAAAGGGGTTGGTGGTTGCCTTAGACAACAGAAAAACCAGTGATGATAATAAAGTTAATAAATGAGTTATCAATCAGGCTAAAGTAGTCAAACCAGGCAAAACAGAGTGAGTTCTGGTGGCAGTCAGACATGTCTAAGTGAAAGTTACACAAATGTCATGGCAACACTTTGTGGCAACCTTTTTTAATTTACTTACCAGCTACTGCAGATTAAATAAGTAACTTCAAAAGAGCTGCCTTCGAAAACCATCTTTTATATTCCATTTTATTTGTCTTTAGTTTTAGCAAACCAGTCAATAGCTATCCAAAATATCTATCTATCCATTCTTCAAATTGTTCAAATCATTTCAGAAGGTCCCAAGATGTTAAGAGCTCATTGTCCCAAGTTTGTGATTGGCCCTTCAGTCTTCACCTCCAAAAACCAGACACACAGGGGGCAATGTCATCAGAGACACACACACACAGGCTAAGTATGATATTATGTTAATCTGAAACAACATAGTTGTGTAATTTTCTCATCAAATGATTGAGATGCTAGTTTACCATAAAATAATGTTGAAATCTATATTTGCTGCAACAGTAAAAACAAACAGTGAGATCATAAACGTTCTTTGGAAGAGGGAAATTGGAACATCCAAACCTGGGATGGCTTTCAGTGGCAAAAGTGACCATGTTGTCTTATAAACAGTTTGGTGCAATCTCAGTCAGGATCCGATTCCTGACTCTATAATAAAGTAAAAGAAAAGAATTAAATAAAAGTAATACTGTATAAAAAATATACTGTATAAAACAATCATATCTTAAATTGTTTATCATAAAACAACCAAATCTTAAAGAGGATGTTATCTTAGACGGTTGTGCTGCCCAGGGCAGTTAATGAAACACCGTCTCCATACTTGGATTATACAGGGCCAGAAATAACCACAACACAAAAACTAAAGTTAACTGATTTTTAGATACTTTTGTATAAATTATGGAAAGATTAAATTAGGTTAATGAAATTCTGAGTCAGTGAAACACATTATGCTGCTTTTTGTTGCCGTTATGGTTCCTAGCTGCTGGTCTGACTGCCTGAACTGAAGCACTCCTGGTGCCAAGTGCTAAAGTTTATCTCTGGAGACTCAATTAGACACAAATCTCATCAAATGTCATCACAGCACATGTGTGTGCATCCTTGTGCTTTTGTGTTACTTCATCTGTAGTGTGTCACAGCTGGATATGACCATGCAAAGGGCTCGCTGTTAATGAGGTCCTCATTAAGAGCCAAGGACAGCTTTTTTATTTTAACTTTTCTTTACTTTTCAGCGTGTGGTAAAGCTCTTATTCTCTAGAATGAACTTTGACAATTTGAACAGCTAAAGAGCCAGACAGGTCATATTTTAGAGACACATCATTAGAGATGAGGCAGCCATCGCTATCGGCAACAAGAGCTTAAATGGGCCATTTTGGACGGAGAATTAATGATTTATAATCTCAAAAGAAAAAATTTATGTGTTGGCCTTAACTGAGGATAGCAAATCCTTAACTTAAATTTGTGGTAAAATTATGAATTTTAAATGTATATTTATTTTGTTTTTATCATTCCTCATTTCCAGGGACTAATGTTTAAAGCCACCATATACTCAACTTCTGTTAATATTATTAAATATGACACACAGAACCTTTTGATGGCACTGTTACAGCCCAGGCTTGTCAGCCTGTGAGTGAATATGTAAATTTGGGTGTGTGATTGCTTGCAGGGCAGTTTTGTGCGAATACAACACAACTTGCCACGGTTTCATTTTGTGTAGTGGTTGCACCTGCGTGTGCTTTGTGATGACCTTTGTTGCCCAGTGGGGTTTGTATATTTGGTATTTGCTTGCTTTTTTGTACTGTTTGAGTGCGTTTAGCTTCCAGTAAGAGTGGTTTCCCTTTTGTTTGTTAGGACGTTTGCATACGGCTAAGCTCCTTTTTAGTTGTTCAGTAATCCCTTTGAATATCACCTGATTTTGAGGACACTTTAAGTTGTTGTGTTTTTATGTACATCTTTATGGTCGGAGTTTTGTCTCATTAATTGTTGTCATAGTGCCTTTCTTTTATTTTGGTATTACTTATTGTTGGCACTCTACCTTGGTTTGTACATTTCCTTTGTTGTCTTTGACTTTGTCTCTGATTTGGACACTATTACCATCTGAGCTCAGAGACACACTTGGCACTGGGGCATTTTCATTGTTTACTGGTGGTTTTTAAATAGTTCAGTGCATTATCTACACCCTGTGGTGGTAGTTATATGTTACTACCAGGTGGCAGGAAAAAAATTATCATCAAGCCGATAGCTGGACAGTACAACGTATTCAAATTCTTATATAGTTAACTGAATATATGAACATTTTTTTAAATCATTATGTATGGCTTGAGCAAAGGAAATGAAGCTTTATGTGTGTCACAGTGTAGGAAGAATGTCAGGGTGGATGATGGGGTCAAAAACACAAACAAATAAACCATAGCTGTTTCACAAGCGCAATTGCTTAATTATTTCTGTTACTTAAAGGTCCTCTAAAAGCACATTTTAATTCAAACCATAATCTTTTGATTTTATTAACAAACCAAATGATTGCTACGTGATAAAAAGTTAGTGATTAACTTTCAAAAACTGACTTTTATTTATTTATACCTTCAACACTGATTAGAATCTAATATGTTACATGAGAGCATAAGAAATGACTTGATAGTTCACTTTGGATGATATGCTTCTGCATAATGCAGGTTTAGCAGGCCTCAGAAATTCTATAAATAGTCACCGCGGTCTCTTTTTATTCTTTTTTTTTCTCAACACATGCATCAGCCAAGTAATCCATATTTTTTTTCTAAAATGACTGAAAACTCAACTCATAAGGGGGCATCTCTCTAAGGTTAAGCTTACCCCCTCTGCTGTTTCTTATCACTTTTTATGAAATAATCCAAGACAGATGAACAGTTATTGTTTTGGTCACACCATAAGCTGTTTTCATTTGAGAAGCAGCTGATTTATTAAGCAGTTTATATCTGTTTACATCAGCCAATAACTTAGTCAAGTTGGACAAGAGACCCAAGTTGTTATGATCGGAAGATCACCTTCCATTTAATACCAAATGACATGGGATATTTACAGCCCCTCATTACTTATCTCAGCAGTGACAGCTTATTGGTAGGAGATAATTGGGACCAAATTTGTTCCTCATAAATTCACAATGGACTCTTCATAAGGAGTTTTAATTACATCTCCCTGTGTAAAAGGTTAGGTGTGGGAGGAGAGAGCAGTTCCTTCACACAAGCTGACCGGTGCCAACACTTACCAAAGCCCTTACAGTGATCTCAGTCTCTCTCGCTCTCCCTCTCTCAGCCAAATCTCTTTGAATCGGTCTTTCTTACTTCCAACTCTTCTGTCCCTGCAGGAAAACAAAGTCATTCCCATTGCTTCAGTACAGAGGGCTCAATGCAGTCAAAGCCCCCTGCAAGCCTGTCTTTTTATTGCCCTGAGCCACAAATACCTCTGACATCTTACAGGAAAGACTGAGGCACTTCTCTACTCTGCTGGACTGAGAACAAACGCTGTATAAAGTTCTGAGGAAGTGTTCTTACCTGTAGATGTGGACCTACTCACTGCAGAAGACTGTTCAATGACCCCAAGACTGACACAAGAAAACAATACTACTTTGATTAATAAAATGCCTAGATTGGATATAAAATGAACAGGATTGCTGTGAACAGAGAAGTTGCAAACACTTCAATAGTCATATCATCAATCGTAATGGGTTTGTGTAGCATCAGTGCCCACTCATTTAAAGGTTTTATAAAGGGCTATTTGTGTCTTCTACATTGAAACACCTCCTTGTACAAGAAAACCTCACTCTCAAACCACACATAGGTTAATTTTTCTGACTCAGAAGTTTACTTCGAGGAGATGGCAAGAAAAAGGACGCTACCTGTCGCTTACAAAATATGTGACGTGACAGCTTATTAGAAGGTGAATGCTTAAAAAATTATTTAGGACAAAATGTCTTTCTTTAGGTAAATTGAGAAATTATTATATTTTCATGACCAGTTCAAGAACATGATGTTCACAAGAATATTTTAAATACAAATGAACGAAAAATGCAAATAAATGATCAGAATTTCAGCAATCTTTAATAAATGGACTCGGGTTGTATTTTATTAGCTAAGACGGCCTTGTCCCTTCACAGCAGTGATTCTCGAACACTGCTGCCCAGTTCAATCTGCACCCGACTCAATCGTAGATAACCCGCGACCTGAACCGTGACCCTCACATAACACAGCACTGACCTTTGGAGATGGAACTTGCATTTATTGCACTGAATCATATAATGTTGCTGCTCACAGCCGTTGTCACAACCCGCCTCGTAAGGCTGTGACAAAAACAGAGATGAGGTAAAGTGTTTTCTATGAAATGTAACAAAGGGATTTATTAACAAATAAGAAAAACCTGACAAAATTAATATAAATGGTGTGACTTTCAGCGAAATCAGCAGGTCAGCAAATGGATGAGTGTTAAATAGTGTCATGCAGTGATGAAAGTTTAAATGCAAACCACTACAGCCTCAAGGGAAGGAAAAACCAAAGAGGGCAAGCAGACTTATTGGAGGATATTTAAGGTCTGCTGGGAGGACTGGCCAGATGCTTCGATCACCCTAATTAGTTTTAGCCACCAGTCCCTGCAAAAGAAAACAGAAGTAAACAGAAGCAAAATTGGACCCAACTGATACGGGAGGGTCGTCACACCTTCTACTTTTAAGAAAAAAGGGTAGCCCCGGCGCTTGATACTGTTATTTAAATATTTAAAACACAACACAGTTTTTTAAAGATTAAAAAAAAATAATAACAATACAATTCTCCTTCCTGACTTGCCCCAAATCTGTGAAATTTTTATTTTTTATTTTTTTAAAGGTCACAATAGGCAACACTTCCCAACGTGGTGGAGAATGAAAGACTTAAGATCTTGTGGGACTTCAAGATAAAGACCAAACAAATGGTAATGGCTAACCAACCAGACATTGTCATCATGGATAAGCCGTTGTAATCAATGTAGCTATCACCAACAATAGCAATATCAGGAAAAAATAATATGAATAACCGGAGAAATACCAAGAACTCAAAGAAAGAAGTGGAAAAAGCCTGGAAGGTGAAGGCAGTCTCAGACCAGAAGAGCAAATTCTTAGAAACTTTCCCTCAAACTAATTAGGTTCTTCTAAATTGTTAGAATTCATCCATTGAGCACATTAAAGACAATCAGCAAGAAAATTTATTTGAGAGAAATAAACCCTATGGTCCACTAAAAGAAAAGTTCTCATCCTCTGGTGAGCACAAATGTCTGCATTAAATTCCATCACAATTAATTTCATAGTCCTCCACAGCCAGCTAACCGCAGCTCCTAAAACGACTTCATTTTTGGACCGAAACTCATTGTGAAATTTTACATAAACTAATAAGCAGAAAATCAATATTTAAAAAGAGAGAACTTCATATCGAGAAGTAACTGGTGAACCTATCAGACACCCAGACAGAAGTAAGGATTTATTAGGGGCCAAATGAAACATACAAATTAGCTTCACAGCGAACAGCCTGTTTATAAAGTTGGCTTCATAACCTTCACACATAAAGAAACCCTGTAATAATGCCGAAGGTGTAAAAATATAAACAGAGTAGTGCCATAACTTGGGATCATTTGCAGCTTGAGCGGGTGCACCGTTAAAACCCATCTGTCTACAGACAAATGCAGCGCTGCCCCATCTGGACTCTTTTTGCTATCTGAGACCTTGGGAGCGTTCAAGGTTAATGCCCCCTTATTAGGCACAGGCATCAGACCCTGCAATGGCTTCCCTGTAATGTATGAGGTCTGCATGTTAACGAGTTCCTTACACTGGTAAAGTAGCGGTTTACCGTCATGCGTGCGTCCTCCATTTATCCTTTATAAATAAATTCAGAAATGCTGCAAGTTTTCCTATGTGCCAACATGAGGAAGCCAGTAGATAATATAAAAATGCTTTGCTTTCATTCTTTAATTTTCACAGAGTTAAGACATTCAGTAAAAAAATTATTTTGTCTTTCTCCCCAATGGCAACATATTCAATATAGTTGTATGGCTTATTCAATATCATGTACCGTTAGTTGCAAATGGAAGTTTGAAAAGACAGAGAAAGAGCAGCAAGAGCAAGTGAATCTGATACAATACACCATGAAGAGAAATAATGGGATAAGATAAACAATTTCTTCGTTTTCTTATTTTTGAAAAAAGACTGTAAATTTGTGGGTGGATGTTCCACAACTGACTGACCTCTCTTAGCTTGTTCTTAGGAATACACCAACAGATAACACCAAAGTAGTCCTTATTGTCCCTTCTGTGTTGCTGGTAAGTTTGCCCTTCATTGAAGAAAGTTTGTGTTATTTTTGTCAGTTTCAACCTGCAGATTCAGAAACTATGTGTTAAGTAATCTTTGTTTTACTTCAGTTAATAAATTATAAATAATGTATGATTGTGTGCTTTTTTTTCCTCTGGAAAAACGTTGTCAAAAGCATTTTTTTTTTTTTTGTGGAAATCACTGCTGCAGCTCACTTGTAAGAAGAACAGTAACATGTAAATCACTCTTAATGTCTCTTAGGTACACAGGTTGATTGTGTTTTATAGCAGCTTCTAAAGTCCAAGACGTCTACGTTGTACATATAAAAGACTTTTCTTTTACAAATGACAAAGGTTCCTCTTCAGCATTGTAGTGACATTTAATTGAACAGACTGATTAATGGAAGTAAAGGATGGATTTATTTTTTCAGCCGCTTTCCCACCTCTGCTAAGACAAACAAACAGAAGCTGTCTGACAAAGAAGTATCTACATTCTTCTTCCAAATATGCATCCATTTGTATGGAATGACAACCAACAGTCTGCAGAAAATCATACCCTGCCATGTCACATCTTCAGACAATATCTCATTGATGGTGGACGGCATGGGGAAGTGAACCAATGCTGTTCAGCTTTTTTTTCTGCAGCTGCTGTTAATGTGTCCTTGAGTAACCCCCAGCTGCTCCATTGGTGCAGCTCAGCAGCCTACAGTGAAAAAGTTAGATTTTACTGGGCTCTTTCAGCACCCAATCATGCAAGGCTGAGGTTTCCTGTACAGTCCCCTGATGTGCACAGTCTTCAAAGTGTGAAACAGGTCCATGCAAAGAAGAGTGCATGCTTTCTGCCAGCCAAAAAAATATAATATATATATTGAGAGACTTTCCCCTTAGGGGGACGCAGCTTGAAAGTAGCTTGCTGGATATTAACGACTGAACACCCCCCTCCATGTTTGCCTAAATCCATTTTCCATCTCTGATCCCTTGGCAGTAGTCAGGGAGGTAGTTCATCTTCAAACAGCAATGCTAAAGGCACAGTGGCCTCCTACTGCGTTTCTTTCAGCTGGGGGCAGTTGAATCTGACCAGAAGGATTATCCAGCATCCCAGTGAGGAAGAGGAGTGGTTTTACTCATCTGCAACAAATTATTTACTGACACTTCATGTCTGAGCATATCAAGATTTTACATTGCTGAGATGATTAAATGTAGTTGAATGTAAAAGTTGAACATTTGTGGACAGGAACAGTCAGAATATTTTAAAAGAGTGCTTAACCCAGGATTCAGTGACCCGATTGTGTTTTTGTGAAACGGATGTACAAAGAAAGAAAGAAACTCCCTGTCAGACATCAACTCCTGTAAACCACTCATTTACTGAATTAGCCAGGCATGACTAAAATCTCCATCGAAATTTGACGTCTTCAGTGCTGGTTTCTAGGAGAATGCTCAAGCTAAGTGAGAAATCAGTGGCCAGATATTGTTGACATTTGGTGGCATACATAAGTAAATTAACATATGGAACTATTTAGCAACAAGTGGAGACTTTAAAGCAAGTTTTTGCTATTTTGCACCAAATATTCAGCAGCAATAATTTGCACAAGTGTGACTTAAGCCAAGAAGCTATGTATTACCTTCTCAGTTATTGGTCTTTTGTTCCTCTTACACCTTTTGACTACTTGCATTAGCTGAAGCTGCAGCCTTATTTTTTCATGTTTGTATGTTCTGTTGAGTTTTTTTATTCTCTTACTAACTTTTTCAATTGTTTAGCCAATATCATAGAACTGTGTAGCATAAGAAACACTGTAAAAACAGTACTGTTGTGTTCACAGGTACTTTTAGAATTTATCTATTAGTTTTGTTTCTGTAGCATAAAGTTAATGACTTTTTCCAGCCATATGCTTTATGTTCTTAGTAGGGCTGTTTATTGGTAGTGGGAGTGGTAGATAGGAAGGTGAACTTGGGGCTGGAAGACCCTGGTTCTGGACTGGCCCTGGTAAAAGCATGACTGTTTACCACCCAGCTGTATGGGCTCTGTACATGGCTGCTCACTGCTCCTAGTGTAAATGCCAATGGGTCAAAAGCAGAGGCTAATGTGTTTCCTTAAAATTTATAAAACAAGATATATGCTGACGTAGAAACTGAAAAATTATGTCCAGTAAGATGGCACAATCTTGCTTACGTATTTATTTTTGGTAGAAATTATTGACACAGAGCTATGTTGCATATGAGACACTGTAAAAACAGTACTGTTGTGTTCATAGGTGCTTACATTAGTTTATTTTACACAGACAACAAATTATCTCACACTTTATTGATGGAGTGTGTAAATATAATTTTATTTTTTGCTGTGTAAAAGATGTTTTTATACACAACACTACTGTTCTTATGCATCATGAACAAAGTAATATACAGATTACACAAACTGGATATTTCTTAACAGAGATGAGACAGCCATTTTTAAGAGAAAGTTAAACCCCAGTAGGCTGGTGTCAATGCTTCTCTGGCTTTCATAAAGCTCTGTTTTTATTTGTTGATAAACCTAGCCAATGTGGACTGTAATGCTTCCTCACTAACCTTGAACTAGAGGGAAAACAGCCCTTCAAGTTTAGATTGATGTTTTTTATGACTTAATGGAGGCTAAAGGTACAGCACTGAAGTTTTTTTCCACATTGCGATCACCTACAAGAGTACACTAACAAACACCCTGATGGCATTGCTTCTCCAGTGTGTTGTGTGTGTACAGATATATTGGATTCCCAAAGAGAAATGAATCCCTTTTCTCACTTAGACGATGGGTTTGAAATGTTAAGTGTGATCTGTCACGTATGTTTGGATGCTTCAGTTTCATTCAGCTGTTGCTGTACGAGTGCAAAGGTTGGTTGTCTTTACTGACATTTTGTGGCACAAAGTTAGAAAATCCTCAAGTGGGCAAGTTAAACTTCCCCTGCAGCAGTACCTGACAGGGAGGGAATTGGTCTGTCATTTAGTTCATCTGTATTCCACAGCAAGCTGGAGCTTAGTGACTTGGGTGAAGTCTTTAAATAAGAGCTATTGAATGAAACTGGCATAGCAGGGCGACTATGACTAGTAATAGATTTCTTGTTGTTTTAATTAAGGTGTAAATTAATCATTCAAGCCTAGGGTAGAGTTGCATTTTGATTTAAAAAAAAAAAGTCTAAGTTTCTTGAATTTATGTGTGGTTACTGCTCCTTGAAATTATTCTGTTTGGATGGATGTGGTTAATATTGTTTTCATCGTAGAAACAAGTATGCAAAATAAAAACTCACATAAGTGTCTAGAAAAATATGCTGCAAAAGAAAACTATACCAAGCAAAAATCAGATTTTGTAAAGCATAAAGACAATTTTAATGTCCTGAAAAACAAGTGAGGTAGAGCATTTGTCAAAAACAGCCTTAACTGTAGAGGTTGATAATGTGCGTCCACTCATAGCATGTTCAAAATGCTGTCTTTATACATCCAGAATTGACTACTTGTGACATCTTTTTCTCAAAAATAAAATTCAAGGTCAAAAGCTGGCAGCACAAGATGCAAATTTTCACTTACAACTTGCTAAAGCTCGTCAGTTGCAGTGTGAAGCTGCGTGTTGCTCTACAAGGTCAATACTTTCAAAAGCCCAATTTAAAGCAGGTATAATTAGCTTTTCAAAGGTACTTACTCAGAACTTCACTTACACATTACATGTAAATATAAAAAAGAAAGAATGTCAACACATAAAGGTAATGCTACATTATGCTGATTTCAATGAAAAATACTTTTCTTTTAAATTATTAATTATTTTTGTAAATTATATTTACTGTTACTGTTCCAAGCTACAGTATTTTAACTAAGCATCTGTTTAAATGACTCAGCAAGTGAGACATCTTTATTGGATGTTATGCTGAAGAAAGCATGAAATTTCCCTCACTGCTTTCCTCTAGCAGCACTCACTGTATGTTAATGTACCATATGACCATATTTTCTACTTTGAATATGGTGCCCTAAAGATATGATAGTCAAATTCAGTATAAAATTAGAAACCTTTAAGGCCATGTCATAATTAAACACAACAGAAATTGAGGTGCTTTTCCTAGTGCTAAAATACATTAAAAACCAATTAAAAATAGTACAATCATAAAATCCCACTCATCCCATTCCACACACATCCACTCAACAACAAAGACATTACCAAAGTAACATTTATTAAAGTGCATTGAGTGAATCATGGACTGATCTATGAGGCTAAAGTGCAAACAGTAGTGCATGCGTTTGAGTCCAAGTACAAAATTGCAAAAAGTGTTTATTGAGTATTTAGTGCAGTGATTGCCTGGGGGAAGAAATTCAGGTCAGCGCTTGATCTTCTGACAGAAAACAGGGTATGTTGAGTCAGTTTCTAAGGCTGCACAGTAGGCAAACCTACAGTGTTCTCACACCATAGAAGTTTTAATAATTAAACTGGAATTTTTGTTTCCAGTACCAACAAATAGACTTGTTTTAATAACTGCCACAGTGTGTCGTTAATAATTGGCAAGTACAGTGTCCTAAAATTTGTCTCTGAAAACCATTTGCTCCTTTCTGTGATTAACATGCCATCTGTAACAGCTGTAAGAAGTTTAGTAAGACTCAAAACTCCCCATTTTTTCAGCTACAGAAATGAATGCAATTTTAATTAATCTACTGATAATAAACTGTTTAGCATTTCTTCTAAATTTATGAGGTCAGCTTAAGTAAAGTACAGAGAGTGCTCTTGTCCTGTGAAGGATTTTCAACTAATTACTGAAGATGTGTCTGGAAAAATTGCAAGTCATGTGGGGATTATGGGCTAATCTGAAAACAAAAGGCTTAGTGTATTAAGACGAAAATGTAATTAGAGTGCATTGTAATGAATCACCAACTAAGACTAGTTATATACTCTGTGCTTCTCTACCTGATCCTTTTGACAACACTTACAGATACAAATGTTCAACAGTAGATATGATAAGCATCTGTAGTCCTATTATGTATTGGACACCATCAGATCACAGTTAGCCCAACACATCCTGTTACTCACAAAAATTTCATTAACCACAACAGAAACTTTTTTCCCTTTTTTACTTTGATTAATGATTACTTCACAGTGTTTCACTACTGTAAAAAAGAAAGAATATGAAAAAAAAACATATATTTATGTCAAAATTCTCTAAATTACTTTAAAGTTTTATTTTCTGGTAAAATAAAATAGTTTTTAAAGTACTGAGCCACTGTTCCAGTAGAGAAAAGGATTCATTGATTTGTGATCGAACATGCCCTAAAAACTCTTCCAGGTTTAGTTGTAAATACAGAGGATATAAAAAATCTTTGCAAACAGAATCCTTCTTGCTATTTGTGAGCAGTAGTGCCAGCCATATATTATGAAAGAGGTTTTTAACGTGTTAGAGACACTTTGAAGTGATGGATATAACAGCTCTGGACCCTCTGTTTTACACTTTGCCCTCCCAGTTGGAAACATGGAAGAGGACAAAAAGAGAGTCCTGTAATGTTTGCCTGAAGAAATCCCGACTCCAACATCATTCTTATGTTTCCAACTGAACTAAAAGCACAAAGGAAGAAACATGATTATTAAAGATGCTGTTGTGATATATGAATATATGAATAAGCTTCCCCTTGATCTCTGTCTTATCTCAGATCTGGTACTTTTCAAGTCTAAACTTAAAACTTATCTAACTTATTCATGATTGTTTTAAATACTCAGTAATGTGATGACACTTCGATTTTTTTTACATTATTCTGTTTAGTTTCTACGTTTTAATGTTTTCTTTTTTATTACTTATTTATTTTTCTGTATTTTTAGTGTAATTGCTTTTGTGTGGCTAGCTCTACTGATGTTCTAGTCCTACCTGAGGGTTGTTGGAAAGGGCTATACAAAGAAAATATTATTATTATTAATGAGAGATGTGACTGATTGGCAGGGATGCGACACTAAAAGAAAAAAAACAAACGGAAAGGATGTTCCATGCACCACTATGTTGACAGCAACATAATAATGTAAACCTTTCAACTCTAATTCCAGTTATGATAGAGACATTTTAAAGCCTGATTATGTGACTTTTGGCAAAAGTATTATTTAATTCCCAGGAACTTCTATAATTGTTGCAAATTACTGTGCATTTCATTACCACTCATCTCTGGAGGCCATATCAGTGTTTGTAATCAAGATGTTTATTTTCTACTTTGAGCAAGTGTCCTTGTTATCATGCTCAAGTATTGTACTTCTCTCCCTCAAAACTCTGCTTACACATTCAAGACGTCTCTGCTTGGCGTGCAAATCAGTTATGCTTCAGTTTAAAACTGCTTCTTGAACTTAAATAGTGCAAATGTCCTGCACTCAAACCTCTTTTTCTCGCTTTCAAGAAACTTACTCACGTTTTTCTGCATGTGATTGTGTTGTTGTGAAAGGGTCTTATTAAAATTCATTTAGCCAAAAGAATGCTAGATTTGAGCTTACTGATCAAATTGCAATTGCATCCTTTAAATGCATTTCAGCTCACATTAATAAACCTTACTTCAACAAACATGGTACTTCACACATACAAACTGAAGATACTGCATTGTAAACTACTGCTTTCTGTCAGTATTAATCAATGTGATTGATTGAATACCACTCAAACTTGTAAACATTTTAGGCAGGACTTCAAAATGAAAAAATAAATCAAAACACTGAAAAAAACAAAAAAGTTAACTTTCACAATTTCTCATTTGCATTCCTATACATTCATTCCTCATTCATTCATGTTTACTTTGCTTTGCATCTTTGACTTGTTTTTACCGTAAAACATTTTGTTACTCAAAGCAAGTGAAAAGGCAGTGCTATGATACGACTGAGAATTAGACAATTAGACACACAAAATAGTGGCTCTGTGGGGTAATCATTTATCACTTCAATGTGGCTATTACTAGAATGATCAAATAACTGTTTTTTTTTTCTATTAAAGTAGCACTTAAAACAGATCAGGTGATGAAAGCCACCAGTAACAAAAGCAATAAGTTAAAATGTCATTGTGGAAGCTTATAATGCATCATTAATCCTGTATGAAAAAGAGATTATTAGATGATAAAATAGATCAGGGAATAACATGAGAAGCAAAAGCACGGACAGCAACATCTCAAGAGGGAAGTCTCATCTTGTAAGTCCAGAAGAGAACAATCATATGCACAAAGAGAGGGATAGAAAGACACAGACCATTGTGTCATTTAGGATCACTGAGCACTGTAATAGGCTTGAGTTTTGTCAGTTGGGCTCAGCTCAGGTCGACTTGGCTGCAGATTCTGTTGCTGTCTCCCTGCCAACAACAGCACATGGGAATATGATACTCCAGCAGACCCAGAACAATCCTAGAAGGTCTCACTTAGCTGGCTTTGACAAAAAAAGAAGTGATGAGCTCATGTTTCCCAGAGGCTTCATACTGACATAATATTTGCCCACTGGTTTATAATGGAAATTACATGGTCTTAACACTAGAACGCTCTTGGCAAACTCAACAGTGTACAAGCTGTTTCATTTGTGCCAGTGATATTCTCACTGAAATTTAGCCCAACTGTGCCCAGTTTTTTAAGTTGGAAGTTCAGCATTTCTCTCATTGGTAGAGGTATCAGTTTTCCATGTAGCAAACAGGATTTTTGCTGTGTGGTATTTACAAAGATAAATGCAAATTCAAACACTTCCAGATGATTCAGCGCAACCAGCATTATTGTTCTCCTGTGCGAATTTTACCAAAATCTGTAGTTTATTGCAACACTACCAGACAAATATAACAGCTTTTTTCTCTAGTCTATTCAGGTTTACATACATATTTATAACTCCCCCATTACCTAATCCTACAATGCCAAATGACTCACAGAGTTAGAATCCAACCTTTTGGAAACACTAACATCAACTATGGGCACAGCCAAAACAAAGTATAAGGAAGAAAAAGCCGAAGTTAACATACATGAACAAAAAGATTATGCTAATTTAGTGTTTTAGGATAACTGAAATTGACATGAAATAAAATATTTAATTGTCTCAGAAAATAAATCAATATACCAATAAATGCTGCCAGAATGAAATGGAAAATACTATCAGGCAGTATTCAAAGTATAAAATGTTAAATAACTTGATATTTTTGTTCCAATATTCAAATGATTTTAAAACTTACAATTTTTAATAAACAACTTCACACACTCTTCCTTGATTTAACAGACTCAGGGTTGCCAGGTCACAGTCTAATAACAGCCTTTGCTGTGACTGCTAGCTTAAATTGGCTATAGTGCTAATGCTCATACATGAGTAGGCTACCATTGTTTGTTTAGTTTTCTTTACAGAAAGTCACATTTTGTTGTTCCACAATAGTGAAAGTCTTGGACTGCAGATTACTAGTAGCATAAACCCACTGGCTAGCTTAAGATCATGCTGTCATCTGTTTGTTTTTTTTTCGTTTCTAATCATAAAACCACAAACTAGTTCTGGCAATGGGAACTTTTGCCATAAGAAAAATTAATGTGGAACAAACTGTATGGGGAGATTTGTTTTAATTATACCTCCTCTCTATGTTTCATTAGCATGCTTGTGACACCAAACTCCCACCATTAAATCCCCCATGGTTTTCTGTTTAGCCTTCATTAATGTTTGCTAGGTGAAACAAACTGCAGGGGAAGTAACCTGGACCCATTTTCAGTAATCACTTCGGTAAGATTAACAGCTTGAGAAGGCATCAAAATGTAAAAGAAAATCAACGTGTCTTATCCTGTGATAAATACTTGTGGTCACTGTTAGATTCTGGACCCATTTTAATGCCTTGCCAGTCCCACTGTTAACCTTCCAGCCAGATTAGATAAATATGCTGAATGATAATCAGCCTGTTTTTGCCATCTAGCAACTTACTTATCACTAACTTATTATTTAGGCATCTTATTTACAAGCAACTCATTTTATATTGGATTACTTTTTTGCGTCAGTGTTTACTAGATGTTTGGACTTTAATATATTGGGATTGCAGCTATGCCATTCTATCATATGTTGATATTGTTCACAGTATGCAGCCAACACATGTCTGGTTTTTTGAGTGTGTAGCCATGTACCCTTATTATCTCCCCAGTAAGTACAAATAATTAGTAGAAATTGTGGGGTTAGAATGTTAAATTAGCTCTTGAATCCACCAAGCATCGATGCAGGCTTTTTCACATGGTTTTTGCACCTAATTTGCCAAAAAAAAAAAGAAGAGGGGTGAGGCATATGTAAAAAAGCTTGATTTTTTTTTTCTTAGTGTGTAGCCACTCCAACACCTGCAGTGCAACAGTTTGCCTTCACAAAACAAATCCAATTCTTCTTCTTCTTCTCCTTATCTATCACCATTTGAATTAGACGGCCTGCATTTGTAACTTCTGACATCCAAGGGGAAATGCCTTCATGTAATGAAGGCAGAACAGTTAGCTACACTCAAAAACATTTAAGCCCAATTAGGAGATTTTATGCTTTTTAATTGCATAATAAATTTCCATCCATTTGTTTTTAAGCGTTTTAACTATAACTGTTAGGAAGACAGCTAGGTGGCAGGCTTGGCTAGTTTCAACCTTCTACATTGTATTGGGCCTATTTATAATATTACAGGCAGGGATGGCCTTTTTTTGCTTTCAGTACATATTTTGCTGCTTCAGTACAACTGAAGTTTTCAGACTTTTATCATGTTTTAAACAGCTGTTATCTAACACAAGAAACATGTGTCCATGCAAATATCAGGATTTGATTCACTTGAACTTTAATTAAACAATGAATTCTTTTAGTTGTAGGATGGTGACGTAATAAATCTGGAGACATGACAGTCCTTGAACAGCTGAATTCATGAATGCATTTACATTACACTTTGCTCTAGGATTTTTGTTGTGAGACTGGTGGAGGCTTTTGTCATTTAACCACACTCCAAACTATTCAGCTTGTGATTATGGATGGTCTTTTGATTTGTTTGGGCTGTTAAAGACAGAGTAACAAATAAAAATCCATTTGTATGCGACACCAGATGATTATGCATCAGTTTTCTTAAATGATTACATTGCCAAAGATGCCAGAGGGGCATGATTGGTTTCTAATAGCGTGGTAGATGAGTATAACTGCAGATTAAAGCACAGGTGTTTATTTGGTAATGGCAATTCATTAAATCATAACAGCTTTTTTAAAATTCTTATGACACTATAACTCCACCAGCTTCTTTTCATTACCTATTCATACCACAGGAAATAAAGCAGAAGTGGTTTGAAGAGTTCAAAGAGAGAAATGATCTGAGATCTTCTAATTTTTTTCTATACTTTCTTTCTTCACCCTCAACCCCCCTCTCACAATCCCCTCTTTCCACCCTGTCTTTGTTGAATTCCCTGCAGATGAATTCAAAGCCTTCCTAAAGCGCTTGCCCGCTGACCGGTTTTTGAATGTGTCAACAATTGCCAAGTTCTGGTCTGCTGATCTGTCCCTCCAAAAGCGCTACACCCAGCTTGAGTCCAGCACTGCACTGGTTTTGGGGAAATCCCAGAAGATCATCAGGAAACTGTTCACACTGAGCAAACGCTGCCCCAAACAGCCTCACATCAGTCTGCCCAGAGAAAGGTAACCCACTGAGATACTCTCAGAAAACAAACTAAAAATTGAAAGTATAATTTATCACCATGGGGAAGAAAAGTGTTTGGTTTGTGTTTATTCATTTCATGTTTGTGTATCTGCTTTACTCAGGGGTAGCAAGTTAGGAAATGCATTAAACTGTTAAAGCTAATCTTATTTTGGTGCCTCGTTAACTATATGGCCAATACTAAATAAATACATATGACACGTGTTTTAAAACTTGTAACAATACGTGCTTTCTCTTATTGTGGAGTAGGCTTAAGTTTATAGAGGTATTCAGTGTCTTATCAGTTCATCAGTTGTGCTGCTAAAATTGTCTCTCAGCAGAGAGAACACTGCTTTTAATCGGTTTCATTCAAGAATATGCTGGAAGTAATACCAACTAACAGTTATAGTAGGTATTTGACAACACAGTGTCTTAACAACACAGGTGTGTGAGCCACAGCAGATGCTGATAAAGAGCTAATAAATAAACTGTCTGCAAAATGTTATATCCACTCGAAAGGTTGCCTGTGATCATTTTTGTAGGCCAATTGTTCTTTTAAATAAAGTAAATGTTTTGTTGCTTTAAACAAGAAGCCCTGCATAGTTAAAAAAAAGTCATCACATGTCAAGGATCAAAGAAGCACCTTTAAAGATCACCAGAAAGGACTTAAAAGTGCTTCCAAAACCACAGGTTTCTAAGTGTCTTTGTTGTACTTTGGACTTCCTCAAGAAATATAAAATACAAAAGAAGCTTAGTTAAAGTTGATGGAGGGATCATTGTTGCTAAAGACAGTGGTATCTATGAATGCACCCTACCCAATTCCAGCTTTTCCAGAAAGCATACTCCCATTGATTGTTTTAAAAGTGAGTACTTGCTGGTTGTAAAATACTCAAAAAACTCATTATTGGATAGATTCATACAAATAAACAGGAAACTATTCTTTTCACATTTGGTCTGTGCACACCATAGCAGGTGGTGCCATTGTCAATTAAATAAATAAAGATTTGGTTAATTTCTAACACACCATAGAGCGTCATTAAACCTCTTCTCCTGTTTTATTAGTCAGCTTCTGAAATGGACAACAAAAGCAGCAAGGGCCACAGTGGTATCATAAAGTGGACATACAAAGCCTTCCCAATAAATGAAAGAACTGAAAATGTACTGTAAAAATGTCAGGTAATAAGATGTGAATACAGTTTCCATGAGAAAAACCAAAAAGTTAGACTTGCTATCTGAAAACAATGGAAATATGAAAATTAAAATTCTGTACTAAAACCAAACGTATTGCAAGAGGTTTTTCTTGGGTGGGATTGTCATTTAGTATCTTTTCAGTTTTTAGCATTTCAGAAAGGCATCAGACACTTTGTTTTAAAGGTGTGAGTACTCACCATTAAAAACTTGTTGCATCTCCCAAATGTCTTTTATCTTCTGTGATGATGGTGTATTCTGGGGTTCATGTAATTCTTGCTTAAGAACACTATTTTGGGAGGCTTTTGATGTCTTAATCTTTCTCCTTTCAAAGCAGTCTGTTTTCTAAAAAAGATAAAACAGTTAAGGACCTTGACTTTTTAAATTTATAGACTGTTTAAAGTTGTCAAAATCTCAAATATATTTTTAACCTGTATCATCTGGTGCATAAAGTTTTCATTATATTTAAAACCTGTGTCCAATAATCTCTGGCACTATGTTTTTAAATTTCCAGTGACAAAAAGAAAATGCATTTTTATCTGGTACAGTTTTACAAAACAATGTAATTTGCACAGATGAATGCTCAGTTAAATCATAAAAAATAAAGATTTTCTATATTCAATACATTAATTAATTTACCTTGCTTAGCATGAACCTTCTTTCATTATGGAGGAACTTCACAGGTTTCACAGAATTGTACAGTGAATATTTCTTAATAACAGATAAATTGCACCTTTTCCCAAAAGGCTTTGTCAGCATCACTATATTATTGATGAAAATTAGACTGGAAAAGATAAACTTAAAACAAACAGTGGCATCCTCATTAAGCTGACAATGTTCCTTCTAGATTTATGCACACTCTTTATCCAGGGGTAGACAAGTTTAGTCCTAAAGAGCCGCAATCCTGCACGTTTTAGATGTTTCTTCATTTTAACACACTAATTAAATGAATGAGCGACTGAGCGGAACTTGATAGGCTGTTGGATCCATTTTATTTGAACATTTAAAACCTGCAGGTTTGGTCCTAGGTGCCTCTTTGGGACCAAACCTGCCTACCCCGGCCTTATACAAATCTGTTCAACTCTGTGACAACCTCTGTTGCTAGATTAGGGTAGGTACACACATAAAGATTATCGGGCTGTTTATGTCCCAGTTTTGCCCCTTCCCGAACAAGGATGGCAAATGCCTGATTATTAAGATTTTCCTATAAAATTAACATTTGGTCTGAGGTGTCTTACGAGCGAATTCATCCCAACAATCTACTCCTAAACGGGTCATGGCCGACAATCTGAACTATTGAACATGTTCAGTATTTATGACCAAATACCTTCACACATGTGGAAAGGCAACGACTCTTTGGAGATTCTTGATTCTCTAGCTCAGTGGTTCCCAGCCAGTTTTTCTCGAGATCCCCTTTCACGCCTATACTAAAAAGCCATGGGCGCCCTGCCCGACCCTGTGCTGAAACAATGCTTGGTTTTATGATTTCAAAAGTGAGATTCTTACCAAAAATCCTGTATTCTGGTTGAGTCCTGTCCTTCAATAAAGCCAAAGTTAAATTAAGTTAATTTAATTACCACATAGCTTTACTTTTTTTTTTTTTTTCTTAAAATAGGGATAATGTGTGGACATAATCATAATGGCTCTTAATGTTCATAGCCTCAGGGACCCCCATGTTCTTTGGTGGACCCCGTTGGGGGGTCCTGGACCCCAGGTTGGGAACCATTGCTCTAGCTCTCTTTCTTTCTCGGTATGTCATTTTTGGTGGATCTTTTCTACAAATAATTTCAACCCAATTGCAAGAGAAAATCTTTAATCTTTTTTTAATTGACCAACTGAACAAATGAGATGCCTGAACAGTTTTTTAAGGTAAGTTTTCTTTGCTTAAGCAGCAGCCATTTTTGTTACACCTGATTGTGTTAAAAATCCTGTATTTTCTATTCTTGAATTTGGTTTAATTATATTTTAATTATGTCCAAAGACACAATTACATTACTGCAATAACAAGAACGAATTACAAAAATCTTATCAAAAGTACGGCTACTGGAAAGTAACTCTGTTGATCAGCCACTATATTATCTCGAAATTCAGAAGTGTAATTAATGATCATTTTTTTTTTTTTTTTTTTTTTAATCACATGCCAATAGTTGCATTTATTTAATAGTATTGTGTTTTTTTAGACCTGAGCTGTGGTGATGCTGCTGTCTCAAAGGTGATACAGTAGTAGTACTGAGTCTGCACTGAGTAGCTCTATACAGGAGGGTCAGCTCCTGTACAGAAGCCTCATTATGCTCTGTTTACTGCATCTTCTGTAAGTAAGTCTTCAGCATGGATTCCTTTTCTAAAATAACACTGTGCAATTTAGAAATGTTAAAATAACAATTAATGTGTAAAACCTTTCTTTTCCATAAAGTGCTTTTTATTTATTTATTTATTTATCTATTTATTTATATATATATCAACTGTCATCTACTAAAGGGACACTATGTAGCTGCCACTCAAACTGCTATGAAACAGTAGCATTGCTCAAGACTGGCTACTGTTTGTAGTTTGTTTGTAACTTTTTCAGATGGGCAACTACAAGAAAGTGTTAATAAAACAGGATTATCTTCATTCATTAAACTGTGAGTGCTCTGATGGCTATCTACTGCAGGTAAGACAGTACCTCTAAGTATTTCATGCCACTCCTCAAAAAAAAAAAAAAAAAAAGGAAAGATTATCTTTTTAGTTGTTGTTGTTGTTTTTTTTTTTTTTTTCAATAAGATCATGATTTTATTTTGATGAGAGAAAACCATTTATCTTTGTTTAGAAAGGTTTATGACATGTCTTCAAACATAAAGGATGTTCTTTTACGATTCCCTCACAGGTCTATGAAGATTCAGCTTACTGAAAGGCAGTAATGAAAGAAATGAAGAAGGAAAACCAGCTCAACCATGAACATCGCACAAGAAACTAAAAAAGGAGCCATGCACAATTCTTCCACAAGTCCTGAACCCAAAGTAGAAGAAGCATGAAGTCTTAATGTTGGAATTGAAATAACATAATCTAACTAAAACAGTTACTGAGGACATGCTTGAGGTTATCAGTGCAATTACTGAAAAACTGCTGGTATTTTCTGCAAAAACTCTTTGATGTTACGTTCAGTTTCATCCAGTTTGTAAACATTGTTTCATTGCTGTACAGTTTGATATGAAATTAACAAAATGTAACAATTGTAAAAAATATATATATTTATACTGCAATACTGAAACACTGTACTTAACAAAATCCCACTAAAATGCTCCTGGAAGACACATTTAGAAACATGCCACAGAGAAAAGCTTGTGTGCACACCAAAGCATTTGTGTCTCTAAAGAATTTTGTTTGTTTTTTCAGATGGGCAACTACAAGAAAGTGATAATAAAACAATTATTGTCATATTTGTGTAAGACGCCTATTACTAACCTTTTTTTGTGTGAGTACACCATGTACTTGTGTACTCACATTCCTTGTGTTCTCTTGAGAAGAAGGAAACGTGAATCTATTCTTTGAACCAATGTGTGTGTTTACTGCAGACTTACTTGAAAGGAACAATAAACACATAAATGATGTTTTAAAAAGTTAAATCAGGAACTCAGTTCATTCCGTGCAATGAAAAGAGACTCGCAAGAAAAAGGAAACTGGCATATTGTATATATAGCAAAAATAAATAAATAAAAGCTCTGATGTGTCTTTATCAGCACAGTAGACTTTAATGTGGTTATAGAGGCAAAGCTTGTGACCAAACATATCAGTGATACCGAGTGTGAACAGGTGTAAGAAACAAAGAATTGAATAATTGTAAGGAAATGTTATACATGTATCTTCATTATTGTGTTTTCTCCTTCTCCTCTGCAGGCCTGTTGGGTTTTGGTTGAGCAGGGCTCAGTCTCTGCTCTACTGCAATGAACATGGAGTCCTGGGCTCCTTCTCTGAGGAGGTGAAGAGCTGTAGCTGCCCCGTGGATCAGCCCACCTGCCAGGGAGTCATCCCCTGTGTTGTGGGGACCTCTCCCACGTCCTGCTCCCTGTGTGCCACTGACAATGCCACTCGCTGTGGAGCCTGTCACCATGGCAACCTTCTCCATCTTGGTTTCTGTCGCCCCAGCATTGCTGCATCCCTGGACCATTATTTGACCTTGGACCTGGACATGCCCGATGCTGAGGTTCTCAAAGCTCCTCATATATTTACTCCACTGGTTCTCAGTTCTCTGTGGACAGATTGTGCTTCTAATTATATCAAATAACGAATCAAATATTATTGCTAGTCTCTTTGTGTTTACATTAGGTATGTACATTAACATTCTGAGAATTGATTTTACTGTTTAAATGGTGAGAGGAAATGCTTATTTCCAAAACAAGTATTTTAAAAGATATATGTATTTTTTCATTACTTTTCAAACATTTCATTAATAGTTCATACTTAATGTTATCAATGTTGATTTGATAAATGAGATTTTTTTTTTTTGCATAATTGTTTAAAAAATCTGACTGGAATTTTATAATTGAAACATCTGAGAACCAGTATGTTTGTTTGATGGGCTAGTCAATATTTGTACTAATTGTAATTTTACTGTCTTTCCCAGGTAAAATACTTGCTTCAGCGACTGGACAGCCGAATAGAGGTCCATGCCATCTACATCAGCAACGATGTCCGCTTGGGAAGTTGGTTCAATCCTGCCTGGAGAAAGAGGATGCTACTGACGCTCAAGAGTAACAAAAATAAATCCAACCTTATCCATATGCTGATGGGAATTTCATTCCAGATATGCTTGACTAAAAATTCAACTCTGGAGCCCGTCCCTGCAGTTTATGTAAATCCCTTTGGGGGTAGTCACTCAGAGAGCTGGTTCATGCCAGTGACCCAGCCAGACTTTCCTGACTGGGAGAGAACTAAACTGGATGCTGTTGCCACTGCACAGTGTTACAACTGGACTCTGTCTCTGGGCAGCAAGTGGAAATCGTTCTTTGAAACCGTGCACATCTACCTACGAAGCCGCATAATCACAGATGATCCAACCGTGAATGAAACTCTCTTCTATGAACCACTGGACTTGGATGACCAGACTTCAAACATGGGCTATATGAAGATCAACACACTTAAAGTCTTTGGATACAGCATGCACTTTGACCCTGAAAGCATCAAGGATCTCATTCTCCAACTGGACTACCCCTACACACAGGGTACACAAGACGCTGCCTTTCTGATGTTGTTGGAGATGAGAGACCGGATTAATCGGCTGTCTCCACCAGCACCACAGCCACTTGACCTGTTTTCCTGTCTGCTCCGCCATCGTCTCAAGATGTCAGCTGGAGAGGCGGCACGAATCAAGGAGTCTCTGCAGATGTTTAACTCCAAGCTTCCTAATGCTTTTCCTGAACCTGAACTGGCCCAGCTGTGCAGCTAGCTAGCTGAGCACAATAGCCAAGCTCAGGAGTCACACTACACATAAATTGGAGTTGCTGCTTCAGGGACAACCTTATTGAGTTGGCCTCTGGGATACAAATAATTTGGATTAACTAATCAACCAACTCTGAAGGCTGAAAGCTAGGCCTTTCTTGGTGTCATTCTTGGCTGGTTTTCGAGTGTCACGGTTTTACTTCTGGAAAAGACATTATGTTACAGACTGTTGGAGGAAAAGATCACTTTTGGACTCTTTGAGACGCTATGTTGTACCAGTGTGGAGGCATAGTTTTGCTATTACTGCCATGATTTTGGCAAGCTATGACTGGGCGAGGCTATAAGACTCTCCGACACTAAAATGTTTTTGTGATTTGAAACTACAGAGACAATGTCATAAAGCCTAGCTATCTTTGCAAGATCTATGCCTTGTAAAGATAAAGGAGATTTTAATATGTTAAGAGGAACTCTTAAGTGGTCTTCAAAAATTAGTCAAAGGAAGAGGATTTCCCCTTTTCTAACCCTATTTTCTTTGGATATAGAAGAGTTGGGTGGGGGTTGAGGGGTGAAGGGGTGGAACGATTATGTATGTGGTAAATGAGTTATGTTATGCTTAACAGCTTAAAATTTGATAACCCTGAACCATGTTATTGTCTTTCAGCATTTCTTTTTAATCTTTAATCCATTTCTCTGGAATTTGAAAACTTGTAAGTATCTATAATTAACATCCGAATGAGACGCCTGTTAGTGATGTTCTGTTCATGGTGGTGTGTCTGTGCCAAAAGAAGGTAAACACATTGGCAAACTGAGTTGCAAAATATTGCTCACAGTATGTTAACTTTCTTTTACTTTTGACCTGAAATGATAAAGAACCATTGGACATGGTAACAAAAAAGGTCTGCGGACATAGTGCTGTAAATAACGCTCCATCTAACCCCAGGTTGTGGACAAGTGCACATTGCTTTCTAGATAACTGAGTGCAAAGGCCAAAAAAAAAAAAAAATGTTTATAGCAAAATAAACTCATGCCTTATATGGAAAGTCAATGTTAAGAAGCACATTTAGTTTCTGTGTTTTGTTTCCCAGCGAAGATCGTATTGCTTTTTATATTCAATATTTCTACCAAGACAGAACAGCAGACACATTCTCCAGAGTATGTAGTAATGTACCTTTTCCATACCAATGCCAGTCACAGTTCCTGCACTAACTTGTTTTCATTTGGTGTTGTGAAATTTTTTGAGTCACCATTTACAGTGCCCACAAGTACTTGCACAATGTAATTGTTCTGCAAAATTTCCAGTTATACAAAATCTCAATAACTGATAGAAATTGTCAGATTTTATTTTGTTTTATAAAGCTTTGCAATAGTTTGGTTTAGTCTCAGGTACATGACAAGTTTTGTTTGCTTTTTAAAATTTTATTTATATATTTTCTTTATGTGGGTCAAAGTTTAGCTGCCTTTTTAAAAGGTCACAAGGCTTATGTAAGGCAGTGATGGTCCTTTGGAGAGCTGCAGACGTACCATGATGATACTTGATTGATGATTTTACATTTGCTTCACTAACTTCTCACTGGAAGTCAGTAAACCTTGTATGTCATTTTCAGCTGTTCTTCTGTGCTCAGCTTGCTTAAGTAAAAACAAAGTGGTTTATCTATTTGGGAGTCCTTTCTTTATTTTTGTGAAGTCTATATTTTTTTCAGGGTTGGATTGGCTCTGAGTATTTCAGGGATTAGCCTTCTCACATTCACTCTAAAAAACCATTCAGAGTCAGCCACAGTTCAGTTACTGGTATACTTTGAAGGTTGATATTTACTTTTTGAAAAACTTTTTTTTTTTCTTACAATGGGCAGATTAAAAAAAAATCAGTACTCAATGACACAGTTTTTGATTTATCTAAAAAGAAAAAAAAAATTTTCAATTTAATATCCCTAAGGGGCTTAATAAAGTGTGATATGAAAGTAAGTTAAACATAATATGAACAGTAGAACTCTGAACATGATGGAACAAAATATAACTGTGACGTTTGATAAAACATCACATTTTAGCCTATATACTTACACTTTTAACAAGAACAAGAAAGCTGTGCAAAAATGTAAGTAAAAGCATAAAACATATAAACATTTGCATCACAAAAGGATTATATTAACAGTTAAAAAAGGGATTCATTTTATTACTTCCAATGTTCCAAATAAAAAAAAAAAAAGAAGTGAACATTTAACACAGAAAATCCTCTTGGACCAGTGTCCTGCAGGTTTTAGATGTTTCCCTGCAGCAACACACTTGCCTGGGCATTTTGAAGCTTGTGTCAAACACAAGCATTTGGACAGGTGTGTCAGACAGAAGAGAACTAAATGAACCACATATGACTAAATTTTTCTCACATAACATTTAGGATAATAATTTTTTTCTTAATGTTTTGTCCTGGTTAGACGGTTAATTAGCTGGAAAATATTTCATAGAGACAGAGTACTAAAAAAAGGTTTGAGAACCTTCTTTAGTGCTTGAGCAATAATTATGATTAAATATAATCATTTAGGACAATGGTTTTATTTATCATAGAGTTGTGGCAGCTCTCATTGTAAAAGCAGTTTATCACCAGAACATACTTTAAAACAACCCCTTAACAAAGTCTCAATAACCCTGAGAACTCTGAGACCTACAGTATGTTGGTTGTGTTAAAACTTTGATTTTGGCCAGGGGCGGCAGTGGCTCAGGTGGTAGAGCAGGTCGTCCAATGACCGTAGGGTTGGCAGTTCGATTCCCACTCTCATAATCCTTTGGCAAGACACTTAACTCTCCCTACCTCCAGTGTTGGAATCGCTGGTGAATGAATGTGGATGAATGTTTGGTGGTGGTCGGAGAGGCCATAGGTGCAGACTGGCTGCCACGTTTCCGTCAGCCTGCCCCTGGGCAGCTGTGACTATACACGAAGCTTACCATCACCAGGTATGAGTGAGGAGTGGATTAATAATGGACACAATGTAAAGCACTTTGAGTGGCTTGAAAACTGTTATATAAAATCTAATCCATTATTATTGTTATTGTATGCCACAAAGAAAAATATTCACCATACTTACTGTGACATGAGGGACAAGTGAGAGGTTATAAATTAAATTACAATGCCAGCTGGGGGAATTTCATCTCTAGTTAATATATGAAAACCGCAGGTTCAACAATGCACCCACAGACAACAGAAGGATTTCGTCGAAAAAAACTCAAAATTTATTATTAAAGGTTAAAATCATAATTAAACCCAGACATTTAAAAAGAGCCACTAGTGGTCCCCTCCAGCTACCAGATGCATGGAGCCCTGAATGTGTACAAACACAAACAACCTGTTAATGCCAACAAAACTAATAAAAAAGTCAAAAACAACAAATCAAAATGCAAAAACCAAACCATGTAAAAACACAGGATGCAGTCTGGAAGACTCAACTGGAGCCCAGCTGTGAGCTTGGTCCAGACGGGGTGGAGTCCAATGAAGAGGATATCTCCAATAAGCAGGTGGTGCTTAAAAAAATTGACCCAGACAAGACAGCAGAGCATCCAGGGATGCTGGAGCAAGGTGCTCCACATCACACAGCCAACCTACATATGTACAAACACAAAATTTGGTAAGTTTATTCATGTTATAAACATGTAACATCAAGGGCTAGGTGCCCTACCAGTGAGTGAAGCCTCCCCTACCCGAAGGAGGAACGGAATCGCAGCCAGACACCAAACTCCTGGATGATGGAGAAGGCAATGTGGCCTGATACCAAGTTAGGTAAATTTTACAACCCAGATGTTGATGGTGCTGGAGAGTTAGAGACCAGTAACCACAAGTCATCATCCATGGAATCATCGCCTTCTGGAGGCAGTGGAGCTGAAGACTGAAGTAGAATCATGTGGTGGTTAAGTCCTTCTCAAATTATTTATTGAAACAAAATCTAATAGTGGTGGGTAAACCACAACATAAATAACTAGTCATGTGTTAGGTGTGGTCTTGGTCTAATGATGTCTAAACATGAACATGATGAGGAAGAGGACTATTTATATACAAGCTGTCAATAATCTTGGACATTCAATGGTCCATTCATGGTTTAGATGCCGTTTTTTATTGCAGTTTATCTTCTTGTTAGAGAACAGCATATTCTGCATGTAAACACTGAACAGTTGTACATGTGGATTCAGGAGTAAACCTGTAAACCTGTAAATGTTTTAGTTTACAGTCAGCAAGTTCTCCAACAATAGATCGGATATGTAGCAGTTGCTCCAGAGGCTTCTCCTGGTTCCTCCTTGGAAGGTCTTAGGAAACTCTTTGATTTTGGTTGTGCTGATCCCTCACTTGGATATTTCTAGAACATGGAGTGGAGAACATATACAAGCTGAAAAACAACTTAGCTAATTATACAAAATACGAAATAGTAAAAACACAAATTGGAACTATTATAGCTGTTAACATGGACAGTTTAACAGAATTTGGCCTAAGAGGGAAATTTTTTGGGTTTGTTTAGTTTTTGAATTTAACCTGAGCAACGGGTATAAAATACATTGCACACAAAATACTAAAACTCTCTTCTCATCTCCTCTCATTTGAAAATGTCCCAATTATTCACATTAAAGCAAACATAATAATTATGATGAATAGAACTAATTATTTGAAGAGGGCAAAGCAGTTTTCCTTTAAATAAACTTTCCAGCTTCACGTCTATGTTTGTCTGTTCTAATTCTGATGCAACACGTATTTCCTAATCCATGTGCACAAGCTGGAATGGAGATGTTTGGTGATAGATCAGATACTCTCCTTTCATTCCCTGGACCCTACATGTTGTCCTGTCTCTCACTTTCTCCTTCCTCATCTTGCAGATACTCTCCTTCTTTCATCTCTTCACTGCTGTGGTCTATTCCACCACCTCATGGTGTCCCTCATCATCTCGGCTTGCATTATCACTCTCACATTTCCTTTGCTCTTCTTTCTCTCCATCTCCTCTATCCACCTTGCTCAGTTGTTTTAGTCTGTTTATGTCACCTTACTCTGGTGAGAAAGAAAAATACAGATGCTGCCTTTCCTCTTAATTTATGCAAGATTGGAAGTAACTTTACACTGTTTATCATATTAGGTTTGTCAAAGGTAAAAAAGCTAACTTCAGAAGTACTGTAACATTACATGTACAGGTAATGAAATGATATGATAATGATATATAATGATATTCATATGACTATTCAGTGTTACCTATTTCCATCCGAGCGACTGCCTTATGTCTATGTGGCTCCTTCCTTCCTCCCAGTTTCACGCTGTTTCACCTCCTGCTGCATTCAGTGTAATCGGATATCAGAGATTCACACTCGTAAATGTCAGATTTGCCGTAATTATTGTTTAATGAATTCAGTGCTGTCAGTTGGGGAGGCAACAGGGGTGACAAGCAGACCCGGCGCTACAGGCAGGCCCCAGTGGGCAAGGCCCGCCCATTCACAAATCGGCTGGCGACACCACTTGCCTAGGCCAAAATCACGAAGAAAACTATCTATGCAAGATAAAGGTAGCCTATCCAAAGAAAAGAAAATGCAATTATTTGCCTCCTGTCTAAAATAGAACAAAGAAAGGAAAGAAAATAAAATGGCAGTTTACTCCTACAAAGTTGCCAATGCAATGAGTTACAGTATATCACATCATGACAAACTGTGTGGTGAGTTAGGAAGAGAGGGAGATTAGTGAATCTTCGTGTTTTAATACATGAACTGTCCTCCACAAAGTACCCACTGTAAAGCAGATTTAACATGACATTAACATGAGTCGAACATATTGTAGTGAGTGGATAAATGGAAGCAGAAGATGTTATCCTTCAGTCAGAATTACAGACAATACGTGAAACACAGGTACGATCTCAAGCTGAACACCAGTTCATTCAGCACAGGAATGCATAGACCCTTCAAGCCCTCTGCACACAAAGAGGAAATAAAAATATATACAGATAATTATCAAGAGTTTCTATTTACATTCAAGGGCACAGATGGCACTGAACTGCCAATGTGTATCAGTTGTCAGTATAGTCAAGAAGAGAGCTTTGTAAATGTGTGTATTCTCTAATCTCTATGTAGCTGTGGGATCAGAAGACACTCGCCACTGAATGACTCGGAGGTTCGGTGGCATGGTGGAACAGTGTTGTCACGAAACACATAGACCTGCTGCACAGTGACAATGTTGGTATTCTAGACTTGCATCTTACTGACATTTTATACTGTGCTAAACAACCTTAACAGTTAGATTCAAGGTCACAGTTCACATGCTGATCAGCTGTATTTAGGGTCCCTGTTCTATTTCTGCATCCATATGAGAGTCCTTGGTCTGAAGACCCCAAATAATTTATTGTTTTAGACATCATGTTTACTTCACATATTTCTGTGAGATGAGGTAAGTCTGTGGAAGTCAGTGTGAAAGCTTTACCATTAAAACTGCTATTTCAAGATCACAAGTTAGTTATCTTGTGATCTTAAGGTAAGATCTTAAGATAATGTTTTTACTGTGTTATATTTTGGCTAAAACTAGGTACACACATAAAGATTGTCGGACTGTTTTTGTCCTGATTTTGCCCCCTATCGACCAAAGATGGCAAATGCCCGATTATCTTAAGTCTTATAAGATTTTCCTATAAAATGATCATTTGGTCTGAGGTGTGTTAAGAACGAATTCATCCCTACAATCAGCTCTGCAAGGGGTGGTGGCCAACAATCAGAAGTAATGAACATGTCTAATATTTAAGACAAAAATCTTCATGTGTGTGTGGAAAGACGGCGACTCCTTAGTTGTTACTCTGTGGATTGTGACATGGAACAGAATGTAGCCAATCAGAGAGCAAGCTGACTGGGTAATAAGGCTATAAAGTCTGTGTTTATGCTGTCTCTACTCTGTCATTTTTTTCAGTAATAGATTTTTCTGTTAACAGTAGTACCAAGACCCCCATCACTTCCTCATCCTGTATAGCCTCCTCCATGCTGGGTGTTGTGTTTTCCAGTTGTTGCTATGGTTCTTCTTTTCGTTTTTCAAGTTGTTGTTATGGTTCGTCTTCTTCGTTTTTGTTAGATCATGTTTGATCATGCGATTTCTGGCTCGGAAGCCTATATTGTAGACCAGTTGCAGGACAGCATCGCTATGTGTGTGTGCTGTTCTGTGATAAGATTATCGGAGCACACCACACACAGTATGATCAACACTGTTAAATGCCTGATTTTTTTATGTCATGTATGAGGTCTAGAACAGATAAAATGTTTAATCAGATTTAAAAAAATCCTTATGCGTGTACCAGGCCTAAGAAATATAAGTTTTGTCTTTTTATTATTTAGAATCAAGATAAGACAAATTAGTTCTCACACTGTCAGAGTCCTTAAAAGCCATGCTTGTTGGCTTTTTTCAGCTCTGGGAACTAAGCAGAAATTTTAGCTGGAGGAACATCTGTCACTGAGCAATGTATCAGACTTTCAGTTGAACTCTGACACAGGCTGAAACTGCAATATGTCTGTTTTTTAGAGATAACCATCATATCAGTCATTATTTTAGAAGCAGACTGGCCTAACTGTGGCTCCACAGGCAATTCCACTTCAGTAACCCTGTTGGTGGGCTAGAGGATCAGAATATTGAATAGTTACTGAATAATGCAGGGTAGCAGGCTCCATGTCACTAGAGCCTTTGTTTACAAGGTTCAGTCATATTTTAAGCAAGAAGGTGTATATCAACAGCAAGGGAAAGAAACTTTGTAGAAGAACATATGTTGCTGGACCCAATTACATGTGGCATATGGAATCTTGTGACAAGTTGACCCCTGATGGCACTGCAGTAAATGTGTGCACAGATAGATTTCATATCATATTATTATTATTATTACATTATTTTAGTTAAATGTGTAAACTATTAGCTTCAAATGAGAAATTACTTATGTGCCAAACATAATATTCTAACATAGACATTTGTGAGATACATATTGTTTGCATCACTGCCTTTCAGTTTCTCCCATCCCAACTAAAAAATGCACGCCTGGTTATCCATTTTTATGACCTGGCCTTCGATCTATCATGAGACTCTTGTTTTTCTTGTTTCATTGTTTTTAATGTTTTATTGTTTTATAATTTTACTGCTATTGTTTCTGTTTTTATTTTGCATTTTATTTGATATAGTTTGCTTTTATCCTGTGGCCAGCACTTTGTTTCAGCTGATGTTGTGTTAAAGTGCTTTATAAATAAAGCCTGGTTGAGTTGGAAAATGTGCACTAATCAACAAATTTTTTGTGATGGAAATATGCTTTTTTGGCTGTCAAGAAAAACCGGTTGTGTGGAGGACAGCATTGACGTAGTATGGCTAACTAAAGGATTGAATGTTGCAGGAGGAGAGCTTTAGGAGTCAAAACACAAACTACTGGAAGGATGCTTTCCAGGAGTGCTATGCTTTGTGGGAATTCAGTGAGGATTTAACAGACCACGGCCTTGTTCAGTTTAGTTTTCTCTAAATATTTCAGGTAACTCATTGTCCTTTAAGTCCTTAGAACAAGATGTAGCAGATTCCAGCATCTTCTAAATAAAGATTGGAACTTTTAGTTTAATCCTGACAGAATTAAACATTTTTGAGGATTTTTCTCCTTACAGACAAACAGTCACTCTCACTCCCAAAGTGGGGGTCTGGCTCAGATTTATGACTTGGTTTCCAGTTCCACAGGTCAACAAAGGTCGACTCTCCATCTTGGAGAGATATATACATATGTGCTTTATCTTGATACCATGCACATGCATTTAAGCATTATCATTTTTGTACAAGGTTTAATCAACAGGCGTGATTAATTTGTGTTTGTGTAAGGTATAACCGTTCTTTTCAATGATTCATTGGTGATTTAATAAAGTTTCATTTAAGGCTTTAATAATTTGGATATACAGATATATTCACAAAATGTTTAATTTGATACTCTTTATGAAATGATCAGACCAGCCCTACATCTGCTATCTGACCCAAAACCAGCCCACAAGTTTATTGGTCAAGATAATGGTCCCACATCCTTTAGTGGGGCGGGTCATCAAACTAACACTTTTTGAACTCAGAACAAAGAGTTTAGTTCTCTTCTTCAAGTCGTCTCTTCAAGTCGCTTCTTCAAGTCTGTTCTTCAACCTCTTCTGGAGTGGTACATCCTCGTCAGACATGGCTCTTCTCCAGAGTCACTTAGATTTCTCTCAGAGGTCCCAGAGACATGGATTTCTCAGGACACTTCGTCTGAACGCAAAAGAGAGAGAGAGATGATGCCGGAGAATTAAGTTTGCCATGATGTGAAGAACATCACTTCAGATACAGGTAAGTTTGGGCCTGCATTCAAGATGCAAGATTGATTTAGTTTTTCTGGACTGATTAACTCTGTTAGTTTATTCCTCTTCAGCTGATACTTCTCTTTTCTTTAGTTATGTTTTTATCTTTTGGACTTTTAATATTGATCCTAGATTTTTAATTTTTTTATTTGGATAACTGGTTAACGCAGGCTGACCATAGCTTCAGAACCAGTTGTACAGAGTTCCTTTTTGGACTGATCTAAAGCTGGACTTTTTCATCTCATGCCATACCACTGCAAGCCATCTACTGTCCATCCTCACCACCAGCCGAGCAGCGGGAGAGTCCGCATCCACAGAGCTGCCTGATCCAAACCTTCGGACCATCACGTGACAAATCTTCTGGCCTTCTTGGGAGTCGTTCGGGATCCAAACCACCTGTGCCAACTTCCTAATGTGCCCGAAAGAGTCACCACAACGGTCATAAGTCAGCTTCATCCAAACAGAACCGGACGAGTCCTGCTCGGATCAATTCTCTGCTGGCCTGCTTCACGGAATGGTTGGTTGTCAGACAGTGAACTTAGTAGTTTTACACCTTAATTAGTTTCATTTCTGGCATACTTTTTATTCATTTTGACACATTACATAATTTTGAAATAAGATTCTGGTTTGAACACCATATTCTGCATTTTACAATGTTTGATTCATTTTCCCATGAAGTCCTTTGTAAATAATGATTTCATATTTATCCAAATCTGGTCCGGGTTTTGTGAACTCCTCCTTTGAGTCATGTTATGGGTCCCTTCGACTTAAGAATTCACGTTATTAGCGTCCTGAGACTGATCGATTGATAACTGACTGATTTGACTAGCTTGAATTAATTTATTAAATTAATTAATCTAGTACTCTAATGGTGACCGCACAGCCATTAGATTAGTATTAAGAGTTATCTGTGTGGTGGTGCCTGAGGTATAATCAGTATTTTGACTAATAATTAATAATTTTATGAAATGATTAAAATTTATAATTTTATTAAACACCTTTAATATTTAATGACTCTAAATCACTAAAAAGTGTTTGAGTTGCTTCTCAAACTTCTCCTTTTGCTCCAGAATTGTTTTTAATACATTTCTGGTGCTTCAATTTCTTATACTGGAAATTAGATTCTCTTGTATAATATTAAAAAAGAACAAGGGAAAGAATATTGTGAATCGGACCCGGCGCTGGCAGACCCCAGTGGGTAAGGCCCACCCATTCACAAGTCAGGCCCTACCATCCAGCCTTTTTATTTCAATTTATATTCTTTTCAATGTCATTTTCATTTATAATTATTTAGCAGTTATTTTTATAGTGGTACTAAATTATCAAAAGTACAATCAGTTCCCATATGTGCTTTTTTGCATTTTCTTTTTATTCAGGGTCCTTTACAGATGAGACCTCTCCATGGCCACCTTGACCTTAAATGCAGAAGAAGTGGCTGCTGTCTCGTTTAGAACATAAAATATTTTCATCAGAAGTAAAATGTGGTGTGTGTGTGTGTGTTAGTAATGATGCAAATTCCCAAATACAAACAATAGGCTAATAAACAAAACGTTACCTGACTGAATGGTTTTTTGGATGCAAAACAAATAGCAGAAAATGTACATATAAATGGTTTCAATGTGAATGTTATTAAGTGTCAGTCACTGAACCTGCAGCCCGGTCGGTCAGCTGTTGTATTAGACCTGATCAGTGGAGAGAAGGGAGATGATTGCTTAGCTACGTGACACAAACATTTCAGAGGGCAGGTGAACTCTTACAGCTTGTGTGTGTCCACAGGATGATGCCACAATTTGTTTCAGTCACAGATAGTTTCCTAAATCGTTTTTATTGCAAGAAATATTATTCACCATTCACTCTGATCATTAAATGTGTATCAAGCTAGTAAGTCTATCCTAAATCGTTTTTATAATGTTATCCAACATTCACTCTGTATCAAGTATGTAAGTAAGGTAATCAAGACAGAAAGACAGGCAATGACATATTTAAAATTAAATGCAACATTGCCATTGATCGTGAGATTTAACTGCGACAGATGTGTATACGGAGAATATCATACACTAGGATTTCTTAAAGTTGTGTATATGGAGGGTATCCAATGCTAGGATCTATCACAGATGTGTATCTGCGGCATATCCTATACTAGGATTAGCTATAGATGTGTATACGGAGGGTATCCTATAATAGGATCTGTTACAGACTGATCTTCCCGTATATCCCCGGAAACAGTCAGGATATGCCGCAGATACGGAGACATGTATCCTCTTGGATCTCTCCGGATCTTAGGTCTTTTTGTCCAGTGGTATAGCAGACACCTGGCTTTTTAGGGAAAGTGACCACATGTTTCATGTAGAATTTTTCCCATACCCACAAAGTCTCATTAAATTTTTACAAAGCCATAAATTGTTTCTCTTAAAGGTTTGTCCAATGTCTGGATCTGTCTTTAACGTTCCATAAGCCACTGATGACAGAGAACTGTTGTTCACTGCGACGCCTCCCAATAGGTTTTCACACATTCGCTGTAGCCCTGAAAATCCTTACACATTACACTGGCTGTGTTACACAGGACTCCAGGGAGACAAGAGCACATTAACGATACTTTATTTACAGAATAGTAATCAGAAGAATAAACATACTTCTGATACTCAAAAATGGTTAAGAAAACATTTTCTATCTTTTTATTTTCAGAAACTGGTTTTTCATTGCATTTCAATAAAAATTTTATTTGTTCTTTGACTTATAAAATATAATTTAGCTTGTCAGAAGGCCCATCCAACAGCAATAATTCACTCCTAAGGTCGATTTAGAATCATCGATTGCACTGTAAAGTCTCAGTTTTTGGACTGGTGTCAGAAACTGGACCAGCTAAGCTGCATTTACAAAGAAAACCTGAAAACACCACACAGAGAAGCCCTATTCCAGGTTAGAACCAGGAACCTTTTTGCTATGACTCAACAGCACTAACCACCACACAACCATTCAAGGCCTTGTCAAAGGCAAGAGGCAAAATCAAGACCCCTACGAGACATCAGGTGGTGACTTCTGCACAAGCTCAGAGGTTATCTGACTTTGTGGGAATCCCCAGATGCCTTCTCTGCTTTTAGAAAATCACTTACACATTGCTCTTTTCTTCTTACCTCTGATGCTTCTTTACTCTTTGAATCACAAAGCACAGTCTTGCTCCAGAAATATTCAGTCACACATCGCTGATTTTCCTCCACTCTAAACTCTGTCACACTTCTCTCTTTTCTCTCTTTTTTTCTTACTTACTGTGAATCTCTTGAATGCCAAGTAGAGCAATTTTTTCTAAAGGTATCTCACATCAGAAGAGATGGACCTTAAATAAAAGGACGACCTGCCAGATAGAAATGATCACGTAGAACCAGGAGTAAAAGGTGTTTCAGTGTGATTTGCTGTTCTTTTTTTCATTTTTCCAAGGTTTCAGGGACCTACTGCTTTTTTTATTATATATTCAGGCTTATATGCAGTGTTAAAACAAGGTGTTATCACATTAAACAAGGCTATTCTTTTCCTGATATATAACATGTTAAGTAGAATATGAAATACATGAAAGCACATAGATTGTACAGTTTTTACATGAACCTAATGTAAGGGAGCACACCATGCAGGATTTCTTTGTCCAATGTAAAAAATACAAACACCATGTCCTTAAAAAAAAAAAAAAAAAAAAAAAGTATCCATGTCTCATTTTCATCTTTGTGAAGCTCCAAACACTTTCACTGCTAGACAGAGCTGGACTCCCCAAGCACAAGCACTTTAAAGCAATGACGCTATGCTTCTTTTAGTTAGTTGTTAAATAACCACAGATTTCCTAAAGTAAAATTTGCATCTTGATACACTACTTGTCAAAAGTTTTAGAAGACCACTTTTATTTTTTTTTTAATTATTAAAGCAGTATTAGTCTGATGATAATACGAATATAAGCTGCCAGAGGTAAAAAAGCAAAAAGGTTAAGGTCAGAACAATAATGTACATTTCAGAATTATACATAAAGGCCTTTGTCTGGCAGCAAGAAATGAGTCAACAACTTAATTTTGTTCTGCCACAAGAGAAGTTGATCAAGTCTGAATTTACTCATAGTTTAAAAATGCAATGAAGCTGGTCATTAAACAGACTGAAAATCATTTTACCTGTATTTGTGTGTTCTGGGAAAATTTAAACATATTAGCATACAGATTTAGGTTATGGTAAAAATGGGGTTTAATGCAGTACACTTGTTTGATACACATATATTCTAAAAACATGTTTACACAGAGTTTATATTTGGCCATGTTTGAATGCATGTTGGTCATCAGAGTGTTAGTAGCTCTGCAAAAGTTTATAACAAGTGTGGGTGTGTTGACAAGCATGACTGAGGTGTAGGAAGCTGAGTAACTGACTAGTGTGAGTGCTGGCCTCTACATACTGAGTGTGTCCATTTGATGAACAATTATCATTCATTACTGCTTGCTGTCAGCCTTACTCTTGCTCTCTTACCTGTTCTCTGCCTCTTTCCTCTCTCCTCATGTCCTTCAGCGATCGGCAGAGCTGTCATCCTGTCAGCCCTCAATCAGACTATCGATTCACTGATCTTTGTTCGACCATGGGCAAATGCTTGCATGCCAATTCCCTGTTCCCCCCCCTTTTTTTCCTTGCTCTCCATTCCCCCATAATCCATTCCTTCACTGACTGGTACTTTTCCCCTAAGTAGTTTTGTCAGGAAGGTAAATAATCTATTCTAAACTTTATGTTGCTGTGACATAAATATTCTTCTCTCAGACAGTTAAAAAGTGTTGTTCCAGTGGTGTTTAAAAAGACAAAGCAGAGGGCATTGTTATGTTAAAAGAAAACCTATCTTCTCAAATTTGAGTTCTACCTTGAAAAGAGTTTGTTCGACTTTGTCTCTGTGTTTTCCTTTTTAATTGAGAACAGGTATTACCTAGCAAGTATGCAACTACTCTGAGCTGTTTGCTCACACCCAGTTTGGTTAACTTGAAATTGAACTGACAAAAAGGTATAACAATAATCTGTACTGTAAATATAAAAGGTAATAAATGGTTGAAAGAGTTCTGTGATTGGAAAGAAACAGAAAATTTATATATTAGCATGTTTCAGGTGCACCCTCATATTGTAAAATGACAGACTGCTCACAGTCTTTCAACATAAATAGAAATTTAATGGTGGAACCAAGGGTGTTGCTAGGCATAAAGCTCTACTGGGGCACAGGCCCCCTACCACATATCCCCTCTCTCTCTCTCTCTCTCTCTCTCTCTCTCGCTCTCTCTCTCTCTCTCACACACACACACACACACACTGCCCCGTGCCACTGCCACATTCCTATCAAAAATACTAATTGCGATATTAATGAGTGTAGGAACATATTTATTTTAACAAACATGAACACTTTTAACATGGCAGCAAAAGCGTAAATGCCATAAAAAACAATGGCAAGTCAGAACTCTATCCATACACATTCCACAGTAATGGTTATTACCTGATTTTCATGGTGATAGTACAGCTCATTCTGACCAGTTTGTTTAATTTTTGAGCATTAAAGCATCGCTACTGCCTATTTTTCAATTCCAGTGGTCAATCACTTGACTCTGACTCAGCTTTAAGAAAATCAGGAAGAGTTGTGTTTCGTTTGGATGGTCATCTGCTTCAATTTAGCTGTGGTTTGTAGTGACTGGGTCACTTGGTTTAGAAGATGTTGGATTTTTTTTTTTCTCTCTCTTAAAAAAATTTAACTTAATTAAAGCAATATAAAAGATTAGGCACCCTGTATGCAAACAAAACAAAACAAAACAAACGTGTTATTTCTCTCGGTTTACATCAGAAGTCCGCTTTTCTTTAGTATGAAAATATTGTTTTATGTCCTTTTTGAGAATTTCCATTTCACAGAAAGCCTGATGGTCACTAAATGAGACGCTGGTAGCTCCAGTGCAAATATCTGTTGAATATCCAACCTAAAACTGATTTCACCGCGGTCTTACCTCCCTTTTTCTCATCTCTCCTTGCTGCTTCCCTGTCTCTGCTTCGGGTGAAGAATTTCTTGATATCCATCTACAGAAGTCACGCAATAATATGTTGCAGTTAATATAAGGTCATTTGGTTTCATTTATAAAAATAATATAAAATTGACTGTTTTTGTGACACATTGTGAGACTCAAACTCCGCTGTGCACTCACCACACCTGACACAAGGGAGAGCTCTGTGATTTGTTCGCCTGCTGCTCATGCACAGTGACATGCAGGGACAGAATGCGCCCCTGAGCTTTACCCTCTGTTCGCTCTTGCTACACATTTGAGTTGAAATATATATCTTCTTCCATCTGAATCATCTGAATTAATGTATGACAAATATTTATTGTGGAAAATTAATTGTAGCATTTATACTGGGCACAGCTCATTTATACTTGGGCACGTGCCCCAGTTAATGGGGTCTGGTGACAACTCAGGGTGGAACAATAGATTCAGCAGAATTACATTGATTCATCCTCTGGGAATCATGACTGTCTGAACACAATAACAAGTTAATACAAAACTTTATGGAAACTATCTTTTTGTGGTGTTGTCCTCTTAGGACAGCTACTTTGTGGCATGTCTGCAAGATCCACTGTTATATGGAAATTAATCTTTGATGCTGCAACTTGATTTTGTGGAAGACCAAGCTTGAGGCTGGTGGTGCCCAAGCGGCAGCCTCCGCCGGTAAAATGTGAAGCCCATGTGCAAAAAATTGCAGTTCACCCCTCATCCACTAGGGGCTGGCTCCAAAACAGAGTCAATCCCCATAGACTCTTATGTTAAAAATCTTCACATCTTCACAGCAGAAATAAACATGTTTAAAGCCTGGTACAAAAATCCATTTTAGGATTAATAGGTCAAGTTTACCTTCATGACAACTGTGAGGTGGGTGAATTTTTTTCTAACTCATCCGTTTGGATGTTATACAATCTTGAAATTATTAGGGGCATGTCCTTTTGAGTAAAAGGTATCCAATATCCGCGGCAAGAGGGGAGAGTGTAGCACAAACGCAGTTTTTGGCCGGCTAACAGTGCGCCTTAGCTTTAGCCCGCCTACCTCCGTTAGCTGGTTAGCTATCATTAGCTACTGGTTAGCTCGGTTAACTCATAGCTACAGGCAGCTGGGAGTTTGATGGGTGTCAATCATCCACCTCCACCTTCACAGTCCCCCTCTGAGCTCCACTTCTTTGCCCATTTTTGGATTTTCCAGGAATGATGACACGCGTGATGCTGCCAAGATGGCGACGGTAGGAACTGCCCAATGAGCTTTAATTCAGCTCTTCACAAACCCATGGGGGATGTCACGGTGGCTCTGTCCTTTTATAGTCTATAGTTGTGCCCTGTCCAGATCAGCCAAACATGGCATGCCGCCCATGGTCCATTTTTACAGGTGATGCTAACTGTTAGCACTTGTGGTATCGGAAGCTTAAAACAGAGTCAGTGGCAGACTAGTAGTAGCTTGGCATTGGTAGAAAAAAATATTGTTTTTCATGAATATCTACATGTTTGCTGACCAACATTTTTTCTTTTTGTTTTTAGTAAGTAAAATATGTTTTCTAATGAGCAAATTTCAATCTGTGTCCTGTAATTAACTGGCGATCTGTCCAGGGTGTACTTTGCCTTTTGCCCAGTAGCTGCTGCTCCAGCAGCTTTGTGTATAAAACAAAGATTATTAAAAAAAAGGCTTAATATTAGGTTTTACTGTCATGTAATAAATCTAAATTATCATTGCATCTAGGGAGCTGGAGGCTATTCTTTCTGGACAGATCATCTTGCCTATTTTTTCCAACCATAACCACATATCCTCTTCACAACAGTGACACATTTTGACAAATAGTATGAAATTACAATTAGCTTGATGGTATGCTAATGTTTGTTTTCCCTCCCTGTATCTGGCTATATTTGCCTCTGAATGATGGCAGCTATCACCTGGCTCTGCACAACAGGATAAACTGTCCTCTGTTCTGTGCCATTCTTTTCTGTTCAGTCTCTTGCTCAACTGACAGGATTGCCATCACAGTAGCCAGCCACTTCCACTGAGCAATATTTGCATGTCAGGCAGCCTGTCTGCCTCTTCCCGTGTCTCAATTTGTCATTCTTTCTTTGTTCAGTTTTCTTTTGTTCACATTCTTGCATTTTTGTTTTGTTTGTTGTCGTTTTTAATCCAGCAAATACTTTCTGTTCTTTGCTCTCTTATTATGTCTTGTGGAGGATGAAACATTGTGTCAAAAGTGTCAAAAAAAGTAGATAGTAGATCCCTTCTTTCTTTTATTATGGATTCAGGGGCTTTTCTAAAACAAAAATATATAATCCTGTAATGGTGATTTCTCAGCATCACTGCAGAAATGCCTCCAAGCTTATTTCTAGCTTCTTTTCACTAAAGATGCTTTTTAACAGCAATTTTCTTCATCTGTCACTTGGCAGTTCCGTGTTTTCTGTTCTTTCAGTCCCATTAATGGCATGTACCACATACCATTGTTTGCCAGAGCTAAAGCTAAGCTAAGCTATTAATATAAAAAAATATTTTTAATTTTTTCACCTTTATTAAACTGATTATTTGTATGTTCATTTACTGTTGGAAGTGTATGATTTGGGGAACTCTTAAACCTTCAAATTAAAATTGAAATTCAAGTGAAAATATATTAGTTCGGATGGTCAAATGATGCATACCCAATACAAAAAGACAAATAATTTGCAAGTGTTACACAAATCCCATCATTTAAGTTCTTTAAGATCAGTGGAGTGCCCTCATATTCCCACTACTAAGCACACACATACATCTTGTTTGAATAAACTTTATTCAGTTGCTCAGTATGACTATCATAATGGAAGACTATGGTTAGAATTTACAATGTGAGCACATAAATGACAAAAATCTGAACCAAATCTTAATGCAAGTGTAACCAAAACCTAGTTAAACAGGAGTAGTCAGTACTAATCAGACCACGTATGTATGCTTGTGGTGCTTTAGCGTGTTCACCTCATCATTAGGTGTAGGTCATTTGCTACAGAGCCTTTTCAAATATTGCATTACGCATCAACGAGATATGTGATATACATGTGAGACCATGTTTGGTTAAGGGAAAACATGGTGTTTGCACATGTGATTTTCACCAAGCTAAAAAGCAATTTTCAATGTAGTTTTCTTCTTCAAAATGCTGACAAAGAAAAAGCTTTCTGCAACTCTAGTGAATTTGTAATGTGACCTTGTCTGTACTCAGTTGGACATAATGGATGTGTTTGCCAAGTGAGCTCTGGGAAGCAATATGGGAAGAAATTATTTTTGGATGTTTTTGCAAGTTGCCATATAAAACTAACAAGCTCAATGCGACTGGAATTTTACTTTTGTCAGCCATGATTGCAATGTTAGTGCAAAAGTTATCATCTAGGTTAGGGCAATAAGTTGGTTTGCTTCCTACACTGAGGGTCAAACAGTCTCAAATATTTAATGAGATTGTCCATCTTCAAGGTGCCTCATAACATGAATAATTTCTCTGAACACACTGGTAATAATATAGTTGAAAAATAATTTCAAACTCTCACATCTACACTGTTATTAATGATTGTGTCAAATGACCTACAGGTGCATGAACATCAAGTTAGCGTATTCTAACACACACACACATAGAGCTGTCTTCATCAATACTAGTTCATTAATTCAAAAGTCTGACTTTCTAAACATCATAAATCACTGCAGGACCACCAGCCCAACACCTCTAACCTCTTTCCTTTCCACTTTCTTTTGTGCCCTATTGTCCCTTCATCTCTCCCTTTATGTCACTGACTGCCTTTTCACTCATTTTCTCATTTTCTCTCCCTCCCTCCTGCTTCTTTGGGAGGTCCACAAAGTTTGCAGTATGCAGTCTAAATAGTGCTCTGATGGATTAGCTGTCTTCCACAGGCCTGAAGATTAGCCCAAGGGCAAACCCACTCCAGTTTCCTGGATGCCATGTTGAAGATGAATAACTGTTTATTAACCCGATGCAGAGTGACTCTTTCCCCACCTCATTATAGGTAGAATGAAAAAAATACAGGCAGCTCAAGCTGGCCGGTGTAGGAGCTCTCCCAGAGTCTGTCACTCTCTGTTCCTCTCTCACTTTTTCCACCGCAGATAAACTTGCAGCCTGATGTAATGTGACAGTGCGCATTTGGTTCTTGTTTGCTGCATGACAGGCCAGGAAATTGGCTTTTCATTTTACCAAAAAAAGGGAGAGAGAAAAAAAACAAAACAACGCACAACATTCTTTATATAAGAAAGCATTCATCTTATCATTGGAAGTGGAGGATAATTGTGAATTTATGCACCTATTATAGCAAATACTTTTCTTTAATACCACTTTTACTACATGTGTAAAGTAGTTGTAATTATCAGATTTGCAGTTTTTATTGTTATTTTAGTTGTCAGTTCTTAGGTTTTCTGTATTAGGATATACATAGTTATCTGGTCCTGTTCTTAAAATAAGGTAAATACTCTTCAAGTTAAGAAAAAGAAGGAAAAAAAAAAGAAAGAAAAAGAAAGAACACCATGAATGGCAACATTGTGTGTTTGTTGGGTTTTGGTAAGGATTACTGCATATCCCCTCCATGTAGCTAGTGTCAGTCGAAGATATGTGAAGGGTGTCATACCGTTGGCCCCAATCCTCTCCTGCCCTTTGTGACACCTTCTCACTGGTTCTTGTGGTTTAGGCCACTAATGGGGCTCAATGACATTTTGGTTCAGTTTTTGAAATGTAAATTATCCAAACTCCCCAATGTGCAGGCAACACAGTCTAACATAACTGAACTCTCAAAAAACAAAACCTCTTTTATCCTTATTTTTAAACATGACTGTGTTCTTTAATTAAACCGTAGACTTCAACAATTTTCTGTGCACTTTTCTAAGATGTAATAGATTCCACATAAGGCAGTGAGGCAGGGCGGCAGTTTCCGCAGTAGCTGGTTTCTCATGAGATTTATGAGAACAGTGAAGAAGATGAGAAAAGAATCAATCTGACCTTCCCCTCAAATATATACCACAGAAACTTTTAGACTAATCTGCATCTTGCCGTTGCTGGTGGGGTTTAATTACTAACAAGCAGTGCATGTAATGTTTTTATTGGTTAAAGTTTGCTTATAATTGCAATGTTTCGTCCAGTGGTGCTGTAAAAACCATCTAGTGCATCAGGTTAGATGGCTCTGATCCAAAACATGTAATTAAAGAGACAAGACTTTGTCTCATGTCTGTATCTTATGTCAAATCATACTTTGCCTTCTTTTACTCTCATTGTTTTCTTTTGTGTTCATTCACTGTTTTTAGTTTGTTTGTTTGTTTTTGTTTTTTTATCATGAGGCACCTAAACACTAGTTTTGTTTATTTGTGATTTAGATGCAACAGCTCATGTTAAAGTGTGATTGTTCTTCTTGTTGAAAGAGATATGCTGTTACAGGCTTCAGGGACGCATAAAAGAAAAAGAAAACACTGGTAAGAGAGTAAACCAAAGCTATAGTCTTGATTCTAGAGGTTTGTATCTTTATGCCCTTTGTATTATTTTTTTTTTTACTTGTACATCAGTAAATTTTATTCTTTATTATTAAAGAAAATATTTACTTTTCATTTCTTTTAATTGATGTCTCCTAGTTGAACTTCAGGTCTCTGGATTTCCCTCAACACACCAGTAGTCTAAACACACTTCTCTGTAACTGCTTTGTGGACCTCATTCATACATCTGTGCATCCTTCATATCTTCTTGGGCTTAATACCCATTAGACACAAAGACTCTGTCTGAGATCAGTAAAAGCTTATGGTCAGCATAAACCAATAATTTGGGTAAAAATAGCAAAATTAAGCAGATTCCTCAGTCATTCATTGTTTTATTTATTCTTGGCTTCCCAGCAATTATCCTCAGTAAGGTCTTGGTCTGACAACAGCATCTTTTAAATTGCTCCATTAGTCCAAACAATGATGTTTTAAACATACTGTAGCTTCAGGGGTCATAGTGGTTTGGCAAGACACATTTTTCTCCACTACACATGCTCAACTCAAACAACATCAAATTTAAATCCCTGATCCCCTGCACTGAGTCATAGCTCAAGCCTGATCAAGGTTATAAAGACTGCAAAAGACATTAGCATAGACAGAAAATAAAATATTAATGAAAACAACAGAAACTTTAAAGGAAAGAAAGACTAGGAGAAACAAAAAGTAGTCATATTATTCAAAATGCTGAAAAAAGGAGAAGAAAGAAACACAAGCTTATTCATTCATTATTTTGGTTTATTTAGCCCATATAATCATTACAGATGGCTATATATATATATATATATATATACATATATATATATATATATATATATATATATATATATATATATATATATCATGATATCAATTCATGTTTACAAATACAGTGCACACATACACAAATCCATATATGCATGCACATACACACACACTATTAGGAGCAATGATAACTCCAATGAAAGTCCTTCCTTTTCCTTGTATCTTGCATTCCTGAAACCCTTTTAAATTTGATCATACTTGAACATTTCTTTAGATGCTTACTCAGTCTGTTCCACTGCTTTACTCCACAAACTCAGACACTGAAACTTTTCAAGGTCATATGGACTTGGAGGTAATTTGATTTTAAATCCCACCTTAAACTATGGCCCTCTTCTACTTTTTATAAAACAGTTTCTGGGAGTGACTTGATTATTGCCTCATACATAGTTAGTTTAAAATTGAACCAGTAATTTTGATATTTTAGATTTTAAGAAAAGTGGATTTATATGATCTTTATCAGGGGGTGGGACTTTAACCCATTAATTATGAATAATTAATTACAAAAATATGAATGCGTTACAAAAATTGACTCATTAAAATTGCAGTTTTTCAAACAACATGGACAACATTTGTTAATGCATAGTTTCCAGTATACCGATTAAATTGATACGCACTTCAGAGCTTGGCTAAATCAGTGTTGCCAATTTAACTACTTTGGTGCTATATTTAGCGAGTTTTCAGACCCATCTAGTGATTAGTTCAAAGAAGCAGTTAGTGACAAATTTAGCAGCATTTTCTAGTGTTATTGGAGACTTTTGAAAACTGATGTGAAAGCGCGTTTACTTCTTCTAAATGAGCAGTGCTCAATATTACAATATTAATGTCTATGTCTATTATTTGATTCGTTAGTCCTCTAAAATCTTTTTAAATTAGTGTTGTTGATTTTGGGGGCAAATATTTTTTGTAAAGGTACTCCATTTACTATAAAAACTATTTTTTTTTTATAAATTCTTGAAACTTATTTTGAAAGCAAGTGCGTTTACACAGAACAAGGATAAAAAAAAATTCCTACATGTAAAATAAGGATGATCAGGTGGATGAAGAGGACAGATAGTGGACCAAAATATCTGGTCTTTGTGCAGCACCTACTTGCCAATACAATTCCATTTCAGAGAGAGCCTTTGCTTACCTGTTCAAGGTAAGCATCAGGATCAAACGCCTTCTAATACAAATTTGTGTTTAAAAATTATATTGTAATACTAACCATGGTAAAATCACACAAACAAGCGTGATATCCTTTCTCTTGTTTTTTTAGCTGTTTGCTTGCATGATCCATAGTTATCGGGCAGTAGACATCTGCAGTAGTTGAACACAACTGAACACTTACATAGATGGCAGGACTAAATGAAGCAGTGGTTTTCTTATTGTCCATGTACAAGGCCGATGGTTCAGAGGCTATGACAGGTGGAGCAGGTTGATTACATCCCTGCAGAGGGACACCCAGCATCTTCTGTCTCTTTTTTTCACTCACCTGCCTTTAGGCACCTAGTGAGACTAAATTGTTGATTTTAGCTTTTAGTTTATAAGTGCCAGCCCCTTTACCTCCTTCAGCAGTTGTGGTTGGCATCACAAGAGGAGTGTTGAGAACATAACTGAGGGTCCTTGGGAAATTGTGTCCATCCACAGGCTTTCTCTCATTCAACTCCTCTTCTTATCACTCAGAAAGAAGTGAAGACTTCTGCTGTTTTTGCCACTACTTTTTGTTGTCTTTTGACTGGAAACTACAAACAAAAGCAGTGCAGTGTGGCATTGGTTATGCAGATCTACTGCTTAAAGGGAAAAGAAAATCTAGCCACAAACAAGTCACATTTACCTTCACTTCCTCATATTCCTGTCTTGAGAGCAACCAAAATGAGTCATTCGTCTTAGAATGCATTGTGCAGGTAAAGGTATGGCAATCTCTGTAGGTAAAAAATGTAGTAAACACAATATTTTTAAAATAATTAAGGGTATTCATATGTTGCTAACAATGATTTTTTACAATACAAGGCAATAACAATATGAAGGCCAACAAGTGTTAATAGTTGGGGGTCCTTTCAAAGTACTTCAAAATTAGGGATGGGTATTTCAGGTGATTTTTGAAAATGAATAGTCAGGCCTATTAAAAACTATTAGTCGTGATGGCATTGTGACATTATCAATAATAATAACAAAAAAAAACTTTACCTCCAAATAGAAATTATAGAAGATGTGTGAGATGTTATTTGTAGACTGTGTTCCATAAACAAGTGTTTTTTACTTAATATTTTTAACATTGTGTCTCTAGTGTCATTTATTGTCCAGCAGGTAGATGTGAAAGTTGATCAGGGAGCCCCTGGCTTTAGGGGCCACCAAATATGCTGTCAGGTAAACACCACACCCACAGCAGTGTTCAAGGACAACAAAACCAGTTGGTCCGTCTGGTCTTTTTCCTCCTGATGCAACATTTCTGGGGGTTTAGTAACTGTGTCGCACTGGTCTGTTGCCTTCACTATCAGAAAAAACTTCGACAAAAACCGCTGCTAAACTTTCCATTTCTACACTGAGGTCGGGAGGCAGAGGAGAGGTGATTATTCCTGGGTCAAGCTGCAGCTAGCTTAAGGGTTAGCTCCCTTCACTTTGAGCAGCAGCTAGCAGCAACTAGCTTCAGGGTTAGCTCCCTTCACTTTGAGCAGCAGCTAGCAGCAACTAGCTTCAGGGTTAGCTCCCTTCACTTTATCCAGCAATGGTGAAGCAGACACGGGACTCTGCTGGAACTAAAAGAGTTGTGTGGTGTTTAATGCTAAAACTTGTAGCAAAACATTCACTGCTAAACAGGGAGTTTCTCACAGCAACTTTCTCTTCTCTGGCTTGTTTTAAAGGAGACATGATGCACATCTGGGGTATGGAAACACTGACCTGGCAAAAATTAAAATAATGTGAGAATTTGTTGAAGAAACTGCAAAAATGGCAGTAAGTACACAAAATATATTCTGTCAAGCAAAGAAAATACAAAAACCTTACACAGTTGCTCTTAGAATTTGATTGCAGAATGCAACTTTTACTTTTTAAATTTTTTTTCACTAATGTTCTTTTCTCTCTTTTTTTATTTTAAATGTATTTCTTCATCTTTTTGGCACAAATCTAATAAATAAATGGAAGCCTAGGCATGCGTGTTTGTGTGTGAGCCCACAAAACCCTGCATGTGCTGTCTTGATCAGTGATTAACAGCCTATATGAAAAATATAATTACTTTAATAATAGCCCTCTTAGTGGTTTAACTTTATGATAGGCAGTTAAATAAATGTATAAAGATAAATGGCTTCTTTGATAGTTATAACACCAACAAGTGAGATCATACCCAGAAAGAAAGAAAGAAAGAAAGAAAGAAAGAAAGAAAGAAAGAAAGAAAGAAAGAAAGAAAGAAAGATTAAAAACAGAAGTTATGCAGTACCGATATGGTAAAATAAAATGTTTGTTATTCAACAGTTTATATTTATTTCAGTGGACTTGTATGCTAAATGAACATCGTATTTGTGATGTCACGTTAATTTACCACATTAACTCAAAAGAATAAGAAGTACTGCATATCTTATTAACAGCAAAATACAATTATTACATGATGTGATGTACAGATTCAAAATTATTCAGAATTAAAATGACCATATTACTATTTACTTGCTTCATCACCTTAATCAAAATTAAACAGTAAAAAAATGAAAGAAGAAAAAAAAAAGTAAAACAGACACCTTGCAACTTTGCCGGAGTCAGTATGCAACCTCCTGAGGGAGAGAACTGTCAGCTGTGGCAAGTTGCCCTCTGTAAGATCTTGTGTGATGATCTGTCTTTTCAAGTTAGAATAGGTACTGTCTGCCTTCACTGCTTTAGGGAGCAGTGGAGGTATTGTGAATGGAGCATGTGTTGAATCATCCCCAAGTCTGTCTTTCTTTTGCTGTGGGCAGTACTGGCAGCAAATTGTAAGACAACATGATTCTGGTTGTTGCTGCACTGTAACAACATGCAGTAACTTTACATTCTGTGGCACAAATCCACCAACAAGCATGAGTACAGTTTTGTAATCTCTGAAGATCTGGCGTAGACTAAAATCAGATACAGAGGAATAAAATGAAAATAACACATTACATATAGATTTATGAAACTCTTATGAGAAAGAAAGAAAGGAAGTTGAGAAGTAAGTTTAAACATACTCTTGTCTTGGTCTTGTCAGGAGTAAGATTGCTCAAGCTCTTCTTGGATTTGCACAAGCTTTTTCTTTTTCTCCCTGCAGTATAAACAGAATTAGCAAAAACACTGTGATGATCTGCCTGAAATACTAACAGTCCTCTGCGTGTCATGACCCCAAAACCAGAAAATGCAATGATGAAACTGTCTGAAAGAAAGACTGGCGCCCCTCTGCTGCGTGGGATAAGTTTGAATTATCAGCCTCAGTCAACAATGAACCCCACCTCAGATTAGGGCTCAAATTAGTGCTTCCCAGCAGACACATCTCCACAGCAACTGTTTAGGAAAGGCAGTGTGAATCAAGCTTTCATGGTGAACTACTGTGAATAACTCACAATTGAGGAACACAAATTAAAAGAATGCTTGGACCAAGAACCCCAAAGATGTACATTACAGTAGACCTATTTGATGGAAATGTGGTAGTCTGTGTCTTTGTTGGATGTAAAAAAAAAAAAAAAAGTGAATGCAGGGTATATGGATGTCTGGTTCCTGCTGTGAAGTGGAAGAGAAAAGCTTTAAGAGTTTTTGCCTTTCGAACATGAAACACAAAGCGCAGCAGCTAGTGTCTACATAAAGATAAGGATACAAAGAGACACAAAGAAAAAAGGGTATGGAAATGCATGGAAGATGGTGCTTGAGCTGGATTGTGTTTTTCATATATAACAATCTACTGTATCATGAAGCTAAAAAGAAAAAGATGAACATAACTGTGAGGAAGCTGCATACATCTCCTCCCTAAGCAGGTGCTCAGTATGAGACTACACACATACATGCCCTGCATACACTTTAATATCCTTTTATTTGTGTTTCTTTAGTTTTCGTTAATGTATCTATCCACTAATATTGGATCCTATTAGGTTGGGTAATACATTGGGTTCGGATTATTTTCAGCATGCGTTTTTGTTGCTAATCTCTCTCTCTCCCTCTGAGGTGGTTTGGGGATCAGCACCTTCATGGAGTCGCGCCCATGAGGGTGTTAACCAGGGCCTGGTGTGCTGAATTGGCTGATTTGGCATGAACCAAGTGGCCAGAGAAAGGGGGGAGGATGGGATGATGATAGTGTTTATTTTTTGTATTTGCTTTATTAATTTATGTAATTGTGTTAAGTTAAGCATTTGGGTTAAAGGGGGATGTAATGGTGTATTTGGTGGGAAATGGTGTATGTTAATCTGTGGTAGTGTTTTAGGAGTTACAATTGTATATACACCCGTTTCTGTATGGTAATGGGGCTGACCGTAGGTTTTTATGCACTGTGTAAATATGTAGGTGGTTGGCCTTGTGAGGGTCGGTCAGAGAACAGAGGTGTATACGGCTGATTGTAACTGGAAATCTGAGCTCAGTGAAGACTGGAGTTGAAGTGTGTTCTGTTTGTCATTGGTTGGATTACTCCGGAGGAAGTCGGTGTTCGGTCTCTTTAAAGGATTGAGGATCCGTATTGTGGGAGCCTCAAAACCTAACAATAACGTCAAACATACTTCAAAATGTGTGCACATTTACCTAACCTGCATGTCTTTGGACTGTCAGGGAATACAACAAAAGCTGAAAAAGAAGCAAAAATGTATGTTTTTGACTTTCAGCTGTTCTTGCTTTGCATTAAAAGGCATGTTCTGTCCTATCCTATTTCTTTTCTTTTTCTTATTTATTTATTTATACAAACCAACATCCATACAAAGAGAACACAATTAAACAATGAAAAAAAAATGAATTTGGTATACTGACTAAATTAGGTGTCAGTGGAAAATTGGTGTTAAATATTTAATTTCCCATGCTACCCTCGTTCTGCAAAAGCTCCAAAAGACTGGGGTCATCAGTTCTAATCCTACTTCATCCCTGTTTTTTTGCTAGTGGGTCCTTGGGACGACACCTCACATATCTTGCATCCAGAGTCGGCTTGGCTGGCATTTGAATGGTGGTGGTCGAAGAGGCCATTGTTGCGGTTTGTCTGCCACATGTCTGTCAATCTGCCCCAACTACTGAAAAAACAAGTTACTGCAAATTGTACCTTGTAATGCACTTTGGGTGCCTTAAAAAGTACTATATAAATCTAACCTATTATCATTATTACCAGACTCAAAAGTCTGATTTATTCACAGATAAAAAATAAATAAACGCATAAAAAAGAAAATAAATAAATAAATCCAAGCACAGTTATAAACTTATTGTTTCTTAATAAATATGCCTCCTTAAACCAATACCACTTTCCAGAAGTGACACAGAAGACAAATATTACCGCTCCTGCCATGATAGCACTACACCAACAATACAAGTATTGACCACATGATCTATTCAAAACACAATTACAGGTTGTTGTTACGACCCCTTTTCAAAGCTAGGGGAACAGGAGTCGATAACAAATAAACCAGACCCACAGTAGGAAATATAAATATTTACAATAATTTATTAACCAAACCAGGGTTCAAACAAACAAACAAAAGAAATATCAACTAACAAAGGTGTTCTATGTTCAGGTAATATATCCAGTCTGGCATAATAAAGAAAAGAAACAAAAGGTGTCTTTAATTCAGGTAACAAGCTAACGATTTACAATTAACATTAAGTAACAAAACAACACTCTTTACAAACAAAAAGTGTCTCATAAAGAGCACGCAAAAAGGTAACTAAACTTGTCAAAGTCTCCTAACGAGAAAACCAGAATCAAATACAAACAACCAAAAGCTCTACTCCAACGGAGTTAGGGATGTTATGCTCGAGCGGTCTGCTCGATCACGTGTCGAGCATGTGACACGGAAGTGTTGTGAGCATTGTTTCTGAGCATTGATTCAGCATGCCAAATGTCACGTGATAGACCAAACGAGGCCTCGTTACGTCATCAGCGCGTATCGAGCAGCAAGCAGGATCTTTGAAGGGACCGGGCTTGTCAATCTCTCAGATTCCAAACGCTGAGGAGATCGCGGGTTTTTGAGAGGAGATTCTGTAGCGATTGTGCGACATTGCATTTTGAAAACAAATTTAGGAAAAGCATCACATCAGCATGAGCTTATATTGAATCACATTTAGCTTTTAGCGATTTGGGGAAACAAACGTCTGCGCGAGACGCCGTTGCCAGAGTAACTGCTGAAGGAGCTCGGAGTATGAGAGAAGGACGGAGCAGGCGGTGCCTTCAACATCACAGGTAAGCTTTATTCCCCTTTCTTTATATAGATGTTTTTTAAATAGCCTTGCAAAGAGCAGACTTTAAAGTTAATCATAAACTTCAACCAGAAGCATCAGAGGAAATGTCTCAGTCTACAGCTGCAGAGAAAAACCTCAACCTGCAGGACCTTAGATACCAAGCTGGTTTCTGATCACCATAAGCAGAGAATTTAATGATTTTAAACTTGGTTAATTACAATTTTGTTCTTGTGTTTCTTTCAGGTGCAACCTCTCCAAAGCTGGAAAGGTAGTGTGCCAGAAGAGGAGCAGATTGAAGCCTAACAGAAAATACGTTTTTAAATAAAAATCTATGACATCACAATGTTGCCAAAGTTTTTTTTTTCTCATAATACATTTCAAGATTCAAAGTGTCTTTGTCATTTGCACAGTAAGGAAACAAGTTTCCCTGAACAATGAAAATCTTACTTTGCCGTCCAACCTGAATGCCATGAAACATTATAAAATAAAAATAAACAATTTGAAAAAAAAAACTAGATAGACGATAAAAAAAACTGAGTAAATAATCTATGTACATAAATGTGCAGTGTGCTATAAACTGTTGTTCCACATTTAACAACGATCAGCTATGCAAAAGAAAACAACTCATGAGGTAGACGATAACACGCATTTGCAATATCTATTATAAATAATAAGACACATAAAACAGTAAACAATTTTATTACAACTGTATAAAATAACACAGTCACTATACCCGTTGCACAAACACTCCTTCCCTCATGCCTTCCCACTGAGTAACTACTATCATTACAGATTGGTTTACTTAAGTTATACCACAATTCTGTTACCTAAACAAATGTTACCTAATACCCCTCCTTGTTATTTATATGAACAACAGAAAATAAATATTCACTTGGATGGTAGATTACGTATCGTTTATTGAACACGTATTCAAAGTTCAGATAGGAATGACAGATGTGAGGTGTCAACGCTGTCCTTCTGATACATCAGACACCCACAGCCAGCAGATGGAGCTCTTTGGTTTGGTCAAATGATTCAGAACACTAAGCCATTTTCAAGCATTTGGTTCAAAGTTGGCTCGATGATTCATGAGGCCTCGCTTTCACCATCCCTAAACGGAGTGTCTCTTCTCAATTACCAATTCCAGCACAATCGTGCAAACAACTAAACAAAAGGGAATACAAAGCTTATCCAACTAAACAAAACCCCTCAGGGTGTACCAAAGTCACAACCAGCGTTTTCACACAATTCCAGGTTGGCGCACTGCGAGTCAATGAATCACAGGCGCCCCGAAGGATGACAGCTGCTCCTTCTTAAGGACCCAGCGTCGTCCTGATTGGTCCCTGTAGCTGAGGCACGGCACAGGTCACATCCAATCCCAGCCATGGCCGATGACATCAGGCAGGAAGTGGGTGAATCCATCCAATCCCGATAGTTATTAGGGATTGTCTTCAGCTGTGACAGCTATCAATCAGTTTCCTCATCATCAAACAGCAGAGTTCACACATACATCCTCAGGCTGCAGGCCGGGGACGTAACAGTTATACAAATGTATATCATACATTACAGTCATAATATACTCACTAGATGATTTACAATTTTTATAGAAACTAATTATATGATCACACTTTAATTTTGTTAATTATTTATTGTAGTTGTGTATGTGTATTGAATAATTTTACTATGTCTAAAACATTTTTTACACAATGCAGTGCAACTCCAAACTACAATGCTGAAAATGATTTTTCAAATCCCAACACCTGAAGCTTTAGTTTGGTTATATTTTTGTAAAGTTAATGTGTTGCAGTGCATTAGCCCATGTTACTTGATGGAGTGGGGTAAATATTTAAATATTTTACTTGGCAAAGCAAGGCGAGGCAAATTTATATGCAGTGTCAAATTTTATTCATAAGGCTATGTGCTTTACATGATCAAAAGAAATTGACAGGAGAATACAGTGAGTAAATACATTATAATCCTCATCATCACCATCCTCAATATACATACCCTAGAAATTATATATTAAAAAAAAAAAAAAGACTGCTGGCTCCTGCTGGAGCACACTGATGCTCCTGCAGAGTTGGCGTTCTAACGTCCTCTGGAGCAATTCACAGCTACGTGTGAAGAGGTTGAACTGAGAATCAACACCTCTAAATCTGAGACAATGGTCCTTACCTGAAAGAAAATGTGTCCTCTCCGGGTCGGGAATGAGGTACTGCTCCAAGTGAAGGAGCTAAAGGATCCTGGGGTCTCGTTCACGAGTGAGATATGGATGGAGCAGGAGATCAACAGGTGGATCGGTGTGGCGTCAGCCGTGATGCACACTCTTGATTTGCCTGTTGTGGTGAAGGAGCTGAGCCCAAAGACCAAGTTTTGATTCACCGGTCGATCAATGTTCCTGCCCTTACCTACGGTCAGGAGCTGTGGGTAGTGACCTCTGCAAGGTGGCCAGGCTCTTTCTTAGTGATAGGGTGAGCAGCTCATTCATCTGGAAGGGGCTCAGATTAAAGTCACTGCACCTCCACATAGAGAGGTGCCAGATGAGGTGGCTCAGGCATCTGGTTAGGATGCCTCTTAATGTCTCCCTGGTGAGGTGTTTTAGGAACATCCATCCGGGAGGAGACCTCAGAGAAGACCCTGAGGTTGAGGGACTACATCTCTCGGCTGGGATAGGATCGCCTGGATCCTGCCGGATGAACTAACAAATTGTACAGGGAGAGGCTTCCCTGCTTGGGCAGCTGTCCTGCCCGACCCTGGATAAGTGGCAAGAACAATAATCTTGGATGGATGGATGAAATTCATATCTATTTTTAAAAGTGGCAAAAAAAAAAAAAAAAAAAAAAAAAAAAAAAAAAGTTTAAAGGCCTAATTTAAAAGAACTAAGGTTTGGAGCAGACTTCTGGTTTTCTGGTAGGTTATTCCAGATATAAGAAGCATCCATACTTCCATTGTCTCTTGCTTATCTGGAGTCGGGTTGTGGGGGCAGCTGCCTAAGCAGGAAAACCCATACTTCCCTCTCCCTGGCCACATTTACCAGCTCATCCAGGGGATCCCGAGGCGTTCCCAGGCTAGACGAGAGATGCAGTCCATCCAGCGTGTCCTGGGTCTTCCCCGGGGCCTCTTTCCAGTGGGACATGCCCGGAACACCTCACCAGGGAGGCGTGCAGGAGGCATCCTAAACAGATGCCTGAGCCACCTCATCTGGCTCCTCTCGATGTGGAGGTGCAGTGACTCCAAGCTGAGCCCCTCCCGGATCACCGAGCTTCTCACCCTATTCCTAAAGGAGAGCCCTGCAACCTTGCGGAGAAAACTCATTTCGGCCGCTTGTATTCGCAATGTTCTTTCGGTCACTACCCACAGCTCGTGACCGTAGGTGAGGGTAGGAACATAGATCGACCAGTAAATTTATAGATTTTTTGGCTCAGCTCCTTCTCCACCATGACAGACTGATGTAGAGTCCGCATCACTGCAGACGCCGCACCAATCTGCCCGTCGATCTCCCTCTCCATCCTTCCTTCACTCGTGAACAAGACCCCAAGATACTCGAACTCCTCTACTTGGGGCAGGACCTCATTGCCGACCTAGAGAAGGCACTCCACCCTTTTTCCGGCTGAGGACCACTCAGCTGCAAATCGCTCCAAGATGACGGCCAGATGAAGCCAACAGAACCACATAATCCACAAAAAGCAGAGACCCAATCCTGAGGCCACCAAACCAGATCCCCTCAACACCTCGGCTGCGCCTAGAAATTCTGTCCATAAAAGTAATAATCTGAATTGGTCACAAAGGGCAGCCTTGGCGGAGCCCAACCCTCACCGGAAATGATTCAGATTTACTGCCGGCAACGCGAACCAAGCTCTGACCCCGGTCGTACAGGGACCGACAGCTCGTACAAGGGGGTCCGGCACTCCATACTCCCAGAGTACCCCCCACAGGAGTCCCCGGGGACACAGGAGTCCCCGGGGACACAGTCGAACGCCTTCTCCAAGTCCACAAAGCACATGTAGACTGGTTGAGCAAACTCCCATGCCCCCTCCAAGACCCCAAAGAGAGTGTGGAGCTGATCCACTGTTCCACGACTGGGACAAAAACCACACTGCTCCTCCTCAAGCCGAGGTTCAACTATCTGAACACATCACACCATTTTTGAAATCTTTACATTGGCTTCCAGTCAGTCACAGAATAGATTTTAAGTGCGTTTGATGACTATTGTAATTTTTCATTTTATCATCATTCTATCTTTCTTTCGGTATCATGTAGTACTGTGGTAGTTTATGTTGTTGGTTTTTTTTTTGTGCTATGTTCTGGGCAGCATAGACAACTGTTATTTCCACATTTTAATCCTGTCCTTTTCTCCCCCCCTTTTTTTTTTTCTCTCTCTCTCTTCCTCTATCTCCCTGTCAGGTTCGGCACTGACATATAAGACTAAAGAAAATAAGATTACAATAAAAATAATAAAAATATCAAGGGCAGCCATGTATATAACATGTCTCCCTTGGTAGAGCAAATCTGTCAAGCAAAATATGGCACACAGACCACCGTTCTGTATGTTAGGATGCTGGACAGGACAGGGTAAAAAAAAAAAAAAAAAAAAAAAAAAGACATGGTGGGATTGAGAAGGTCTTTGAAGTATTCCCTCCACCGCCTCACAACGTCCCGAGTCGAGGTCAGCAGCCGCTCATCTCCACTGTACACAGAGTTAATGGAACATTGCTTTCTCCTCCTAAGCGCCAGATGGTGGACCAGAATCTCCTCAAAGCTGTCCGGAAGTCATTCTCCATGGCCTCTCCAAACTCTTCCCATGCCTGACTTTTTGCCTTTGCACCCACCGAAGCTGCGTTCTGCTTAGCCTGCTGATACCCATCAGCTGCCTCTGGAGTCCCACAGATCAAAAAGGCCCGATAGGACTCCTTCAGCTTGATGGCATCCCTTACTGCTGGTGTCCACCAACGAGTTCGGGGATTACCACCGTGACAGGCACCGATGACCTTGCGGCCACAGCTGCAACTGGCTGCCTCATCAATAGAGGCACAGAACACAGCCCATTCGGACTCAATGTCCCCCGCCTCACCTGGGATATGGTGGAAGCTCTGCTGGAGATGGGAGTTGAAACTCTTTCTGACAGGGCACTCTGCCAGACGTTCCCAGCAGACCCTCACAAAACACTTGGGTTTGCCAGGCCTGACCGGCATCCTCTCCCACCATCTGAGCCAACTCACCACCAGGTGGTGATCAGTTGACAGCTCCGCCCCTCTCTTCACCCGAGTGTCCAAGATACGCGGCCGCAAGTCCGACAACTACAAAGTTGATCATTGAACTGCAGCCTAGAGTGTCCTGGTGCCAAGTGCACATGTAGACACTATGCCTGAACAAGGTGTTCATTATGGACAATCCATGATGAGCACAGACGTCCAACAACAAAACACCTCATGGGCAAAGGCCAGCAGGTGCTCGCTTCCGTGCCCCACCTCCAAGCCTGGCTCCAGAGGGGGGCCCCGGTGACCCACGTCAGGGAGAGGGAAACCTGGGTCCGTGGTTTGTCGTCATCATATGGGTGTTCTGAGCCGCGCTTCGTCTGGTCCCTCCCCTAGACGCCTGTTTGCCATGGGTGACCCTACCAGTGGCATAAAACCCCCGACAACATAGCCACTAGGATCATCAGGACATGCAAACTTCTCCACCACGTTAAGGTGGTGGCTCAGGGAGGAGGATATAAGGAGCATAAAAACTAAATGCAGTTTCTCCTTATCAAGTTTTAACTCTCGAGATGGAAAGCAAACTTGACCTAGATGATCTCAGAAATCTTGCAACTAGCATTGCATCAGCAGATCAGATATTTATTTTGCCTTGTACACAGGAAGGAAAAAATTTAAATCAAGTATTTGGCCAGACACTGATTAAAGCTACCTCAGTGTACCAAATGCTATCATTTTAATATTTTATTTACAAAAATTCTTTAGTAAAACTACAACAGCATTACCAGTAACATGTACTTGTTGTTCCAAAGTGAAAACCCATTATCATATCTTGCATAACAGGAAGTATGGATGAAGTTTAATATCTAAGTAGAGTTTGGTTCTCCATGAAATACCTGGAAATATAAATATAACTCTCTTCTCTGTCTGCGGGTGCATGTGTTTGAATATTGGTTAACTTTCTCATTAGGCACCAAACATTTATACAGTAAGTTATGTTCTGAACTTACAGTGTCACTTGTGGTTATATTTGTTCTTTTTTGGTCCTCATTCTGCAGATGTGTGAGCACCACCCCCAACTGAGATGAAAGCAGCGGCCCTCTCCTCAGTTGTCTGCAGTTTGCAATCTGTCTCAGGCAGTTTATTTTGCCACTTTCAAAAGTATAGAAAACACATAAGAGCAAAACTTGACAGATAACCTCCACCCACATTGTTATCATAATGCAAGCACTGTGCTGAAGTGGTGCCTGTAAGAGGTGGAAAAGTCCAGTATAGATGCATTTGGACAATGGTGACGTACTTATTCAAGGAAAATTTAGCCATTTTAAACATTTAGAAACAAAGAAAAGTGTCTAAATTTTGGTGATAATATTTTAGAGAACTTTAATTTCTGACCATAGTAGATGTTTGACTGGTTCCATTACTAGTGGTTGTTGCTCTCTTATTTGTCTCCAGCAGTACTGCTTTCTTTAGTATCCATCAATCCATTGACTATGCCTGCTTATTCCAATGCAGGGTCATGGGGGGTTGGAGCCTATCCCAGCCAGTTGAGTTAAGGTGTGAACTGAATAGTTGAGGCAGAGATGTGTCTGCTACTTTAACTATGGAAAACACTGATGTGGGCTCTAAAATGACTTGTTGTTAATTCTAATAAACCAATCCCCTGCAGCAAATGGAGTTATTGGTCTTTCATTCTTCATGCAGTCCCCGTGAGAGACAGTTTCATTACAGCCTTTGATTAATTATTGCAATAGCAGTTAAATAAACATTTTTCTACTAGGTTTTTAAACTTATTCAGAATTTATACATAAATTTGAAGATATAACGTTCCTGCTAGATGATTCTTCCTGTGTCATTTCCTAAAGCAGCTGTTTTCTTTAAAATGTTTCTCTTAAGAATTGTTGATTTTATAATTCCACTTTATATATATATATATATATATATATATATATATATATATATATATATAAACATAAAAAAAACAAACTTGAAAACCTTGATATGTATCCTATCGTTGTCAGTGTAAGTCAATGTTATGAAAGTCCAGGAGGGAAACCTAGACATTCCTCACCCTCTTCGTGTCAGATCCCAAGGTGTTCTCCAGCCAGAAGTGTGTGTAATCACTCCAGCTTTTCCCTGTGGTCTTGTCCCACTTGGGTGTTGTTTATAAGACCTCCAAAGGGAGGTGACTTGGATGTATCCTAATCAGCTGTGGAGGAGTAACGGCTTTATTCCCAGTTCCGTACTCTACCTAAAGCTGAGCCCTGAAATTTAAACTCATTTTATCCATTTCTCTCCCTAAGCTGCCAAATAATTTGCCAGAACATCTTTGAAGGCAACTGAAACTCCTTTTCCATGGCCTCACTAAATTCTTCCCATGGCCCAGCTTTCACCTGCACAAGCACCAAAGCTTTAGCCCTTTTGGCCATTCGATCCCTGTCAGATTCTTCAGATGATCTCCTGGACAGCCAGGCTCAAAAAGGCTATCTTTTTCAGCTTGATAGTTTGACTTACTGCTAGCGCCAGTAAAAAATTCTTCTGAAGGTGTGTGTTAAAGATCTAGCCATCAGGGGCCTCTGCCAGATGGTTCAAGTTCACTATTTGTTGGGATTACCGGGTTTGTTTGGCAACTATACCTGCCACCCAAGCCTACTGACCACCGCATTGTGATCAGCTGACAGCTCTACCCCATCTTTATGCGTGTCCATCCCACATGACGGTAGGTTTGATTATACAATTACAAAATCAGTCATCGAAATTTGGCCTGAGGTCTGGTATCAGGTACACGTATGGACAATTCAGCAAATCCGATTTAAGGTTCTGCACAGAATACATATCCACATTGATTAAATGAACAAAATGGGTTTTATCGACACCAGTGCTTGATGACTCTTCACTCTCATAAGATGTCATGAGGGAGCTGACCAGGATCTTTGGTGACAGCATCCCACAATCCCCTGCTGTAAAATTAGTAAGAGACAATACCCAAATAACTGAAAACTTTTGTCTTTGTATCTTTAACCATTGCAAAAAAAAAAAAAAAAAAAAAAAAAAAAAGAGGCTCAACTTATACAACAGAACAAAATTATCAATAAACCAATGGCTAAACTTGTTGACTGATCATACAAATGTTGAAATTTTAACTTCAACAAAGAAACTCAGTTTGAAACTTAGTTGCCACATATATGACTGTACTATAAATATATATGACATAATAATCTAATATATAATACAATTAATTATATGATAAATAACAAAAACCAATTAAAATTGTTACTCTGCCCATCATAGTTCTAAATATACCCCTGCCCTTCCTCTTTCATTTTTGCCTTTACTATTACTTTACTTTTTTTCCTTCTCTCGTGTATTTAATATAATGCTGTAGTTTATTTTGATTTGGCTTTACATTTTGAATTCTGTTTTGCCTGTCACTGTTTTTACAGGTACACTTACTGACCACCTTACATTGACAAATGGTGTTCATTAAGGACGATCCTTGACTTTTAAAGACATTTAATAACAGAACACCACTTGGTTCCAGATTGGGGAAGCCGCTCATCCCAATACTTACGATTTGTTTCCCTTTTTTCCTCATTTCACTGCTGGGCAGCAGCATCAGCATTTTGCCTCATGTAACTCATATACTGGCTCATAGAACTAATTATATTTTAGTTAATGCAGTTTCTTACACAGACTGCACCATGCAAACACCTCCATCCATAGCCTAAACTGTCATAATTGCATGTATTAGATGTACAAAAACTATGATCTGTAGGCACTTATCCTGGCATAATGGTGACTGAGCATTAATAAGAAAACTTGAAATAACTTGACTTTCAACAACAAATCTGATTTTATGAGTCTGTGAAATTGTGAAAGCAAAACAAACTCCATCATATTGATAGACACATAAAAGACTTCCTATAAACATGTTGATTTTATTGAGAAAATAATAAAAAAGTTAAACATAAAATGGGGAAAAGTGATTTTAATTTGAGGTTTACTGCATTTATAGCCCAAATAGAATTTTTTCAGTTTGTATTAGATTTTTCTAACGTTGCATAAGGGAACATTAGATGGGAAGTGATCTCTGCTGTGCATCCTTCACTCTGTATTCTTGCACTTTATGTAAACATTTGACAAAACAGACTGAAAGCAGTAATGGGGCTTTTATATTACAGAGTGAGATATACAATTTTACTGACATCAAACACCACCTGAACAATGTGAGAGCAAGTTGGCTAGAAATATGGTTTTAACCCAAGCACATAAAACCAATCATATTAACAAAGTGTGAGAGACAATGAGGTTTCCATGTTCATTATGTCCATCACAGGGATGTGGGCTGTCAAGCAGAGTATAACCTCTGCACTTTTGTCTGCTTGTCTTAGCTTTATGGTATTATCTGTCAAATTATCAGTTCATATAGAAAAATAAAAAAAAGATTTAGTCAGTTATAAAATGTCCGTCTCAGTTGCAATTACCTGCTCTCATTTGAGTGATTTTCTGGTTATTTTACCTCACTGTCCCTGTTAACTCCTGTTTCTGACTAAAGCTTTCAGCTGGAAAATAATAATCCTCACAAGAATATATTTTTTGACTTACTGTCACATCCATAACATATGCCATTTGTGGCCATGCCTTTATCACTGCATCTCATATAGTGTGCACTGTTTATTGCTGTGCAGTAAAAAAAGAAAATGAAAGAATCACTCGTTAGATTATTGCTGCCCCAGAAGAGAAAATAGATATTATTCCACATGTACTCACTAGGAGAACATGATATTGTCATTGTTATTACTTCTTTCTGTTTCTTTATACAATAGGCAAAAGAAATATGAACTTCATTCCCTGAGAAACTGCGCTTCAATTTTCCTGCAAGAGATTGTGCTGCGTATGAAAAAAAACTGTATGAATATTTCCTACTGGAGTGGTTTGTTAAACTGCCTGTGAAATGGATTTCTGTTTGAGAAACAGAAGTGGGCAGCACATCTAAACTCCACCTACAGACTTAACACCAACCTGAAAGTCAAGGGTCATCTTGTATCTTTTATTTAGCACTGGCTTCTGTTAAGTATACATTCACTTTTGTTCTTCCAGTTTTTTTGGTTCTTGTTTAACACTCTCAAGGGTTATGATGCCCTTTCATATCTAAGCAAATATGCCACTTTACTAGCTTACCTTTTTTCGTACCATCTACATTAAATTATCCACCCTCATGGGATCGCATATTTTACTTCATGAGTGCAAAAATCTGTGGCAAATTGAGCAAAGACAGTTACACACTTAGCAAAAGGACATTTACAGTATCTACAGGGGCCTTGCTTTGCACTGCATGTTGTCATGTGAACACAGTGGTATGAAGCAGCAGAGAATAGCATTGAGGAAATCACTGCTTGGTGTAAAAAGGCTGAGAAATGAGACTGTGGGACAGAGATGAGGAAGGGGAGATTAAGGGAGAAAGGCAATCAATAAAGTAATCTTTAGTCATAGGCAGAGCACAGGCTCAAGGCTCAGGATTACTCAGTATGGGGCCATTACATGGAGAGGCCAGCAAAGCAATTATGAGTCTTGAGAGGAATTGACAATGAGATCTCCATGGGGATGGGATGATAGCAGCTACAAAGATGGAAAACTGAGACAATGTGCGCTAGAGCGTGAGCATGATGGGAGAAGCAGTGACAGAATATCAAACAATCATTATCTTGCCCACCTGCTCTTTCACCTGACACAATAAGTCCCCCGTCTGCCAGTCACTGGCCCTTTTAGGGTGAAACATGAAAACAGCACAGAAAGCTTTCCACCTAGTGTCCACACTGAGAATAGAGACGTTTCATCTGCTGCATAAACGGCAGTGAAGTTAAATCAGCAAGCAAGCATTTACAAATCATTCAAAACCAAAGGCATAAGTAATAAATCATAAATCCTAAAACTTGTTGAAAGCTTGTGCACTCTTAATGCACAATTGACCACACTGCTTAAAATATGCTATGTCAGGGTATGTATATAACACCCAGGCCTTTATTGGTACCCTCCTGTAATTAAAATGAATTATTTAATCCTGGCCTAAGGCTACTATCTCATTCAGGCCAAAACTACTGAACCTTATCAGCTGTATGCATTACAAGTTTTCTTCAAAATACAACTTTCTGCAAGTTTAAGAATGGCATCAGTGAAGCTACTACTGTTAACATCTACACTGCAGTCTTTTGGCTCCATAAGTGAACATGTAATCATATAGACCTCATCAAATTAAGGTATACTCATTAAGTTTTTGAAAAATACAACAGGAAAAATACATCTTGAAACTTTTATTAGTGAACTATTTATGTTCTCTAATAAACGTACAGACCTTTGTCATATTTCCCTCAACTTAGACGTCGCAAGATGACAGAATTTAGATAGCCAAATTCACAAGGCAAGGCAAGGCAAATGTATTTGTATACCACATTTCATGTACAAGAAAATTCAAAGTGCTTTGCACAAAACATAAAACATTACAGCAAGATGCAGAAAAAATACAAGTGTATTAGAAAAAAACAATAAAAAAAGATAAAATTGATTACATAAAAACAGAGAAAAAAAAAGCTCAGATAAAGAAATAAAGTTAAGATTTCAGCGTAAAAGAACCTGTGTAAAAGAACCAGATGCAGATCTGGACTTCTAAATAAAAACTATTGAAATGTAGCAGAGAATAGATGGGTCTTCAGCCTTGATTTAAATAAACTGAGTGTTTCAGCTGATTTGAGGCTTTCTGGGAGTTTGTTCCAGACATGTGGAGCATAGAAGCTGAATGCAGCTTCTCCATGTCTGGTTCTGACTCTGGGAACTGATAGGAAACATGATCCAGATGACCTGACGGTTTTGGTAGGTTCATACTGGGTAAAGAGGTCACTGATGTATTTTGATCCTAAACCATTCAGAGCTTTGTAAACCAGCAACAGAACTTTAAAGTCTATTATCTGGCGAAAGGGCAGCCAGTGTAAAGGCCTCAGAGCTGGACTGATGTGGTCCACTTTCTTGGTTTTATGGAGGACTCAAGCAGCCAAGTTCTGAATCAGCTGCAGGTGCCTAATTGATTTTTTTTAGGTAGACCTGTGAAGACGCTGTTACAATAATCAAGCCAACTAAAGATGAAAGCATGGACTAGTTTTTCCAAGTCTTGCTGAGACATCAGATCTTTTACCCTTGATATTTTCTTAAGGTGATAGCAGGCTGCTTTTGTAATTCTCTTAATGTGTTTTTCAAAGTTAAGGTTTGAGTCCATCAATACACCCAGATTTCTGGCCTGGTTGGTGGTTTTTAGTTGTATAGACTAAAGCGCTGTGGTGACACTTAATCATTTCTCTTTTGCTCCAAATACTATAACCTCAGTTTTGTTTTTGTTTAACTGGAAAGTTCAGGCACATCCAGTCATTAATCTCTTCAATGCATTTCCCAAGAGCCTCTACAGGGCCTCGATCTCCTGGTGACATTGTAATATATATCTGTGTGTCATCTGCATAGCTATGGTAACTAGTTTTATGTTATTTATGATCTGTGCCAGTGGGAGCATGTAGATGTTAAACAGAAGAGGCCCCAGGATGGAACCCTGGGGAACTCCACATATAAACATTTGCAAATTCATCCCAAAGGAGTGAAGCTGGTTGGCATGCTCTGCAACCAGATGTGAATTGCTATTAAATCATTAAAAACTAAGTCATGTGGGGTTCTGTGGAGCATGCATGTCGTACAAGATGTTGTGGATGGGGCCATCTAAGTGGCCTCCATCATTGCTCCCTGTTGTGGCTTGTTCCTCAGTTTTAAATACACCAAGTCACCAATACACAAAAAATAAATGCACCACACAAACATAGCTTTTGTGGTGCGTGCTGCGCAGTCTGGCAGGTGGGGCTGCTCGGGTAGGTGGGACTGCCTGTGTGGTGCCCAGCAGGGCTGGCGGTTGGCGTCCCTGGCCTCCAGGGCATGTACCTCATGGCTGCAGGGCAGTCTCGCTGGGGCTTTCCAGTGGGCAGATGCGTGGTCATCCCTGTGGTGAGCTGGCTGAGGTTTATGCTCTGAGGTGGCAGCCGGTCTCCTGAGTCTTGGGGATCCTCTGGTTTGTCTCTAATTTTTGCACGGGCCCTATCGCACTTACACGACCACTGATCACTATTCATGCTTGATATTTTGCCCCTACATTTAGTAACAAGTGAAAGATGTGAAAATATCGAACTAATTATTTTTCTTTATGTTATTTTTGACTGCCAGATGAGCTCTTGCAGGCTGGCCTATGCCTGCAACCTACTTCGATGAAGAGGATGCAATGAAGAATGGTAGCTTTCCTGCAGACACTAATCTGCATCGTTGTAAAATATTTTAACAGCAGTTTTAGTATTTACTATTGTTTAAAGTTCTAAATGTATGTTTTATTTTAATGTTGGGCTTAATCCTGGTTTTTAACTACAATCAGCATTTGTGGTGCCTGTGGGCTGAGCAGTTGTTTGAAACAGAAGACTGCAACTTCTGCTCTGCTAACTTGCTGCACATACGTACTGGTATAGTCGTGCCTTGAAAACTTAAAGAACATTTCTCCCAGACCATAACTGACATCTTTTCATGGTAAAGTTTTCTTCCTGCTTCATTTTAATTACATGTTAATTTGCCACTTTACCCATAAACTGTGTTGCTTAATAAATTATTTAGTCTTTTGTGTGATTTTTCTGGTTTTCGAGCAGCAAAACTACAGTGGTACACTAATGAAACACTGTTTTGGTGGTAGAGTAGTGTTGTTTCGAGGCAGGTATTATAGCAGTGGTAGTGTTTCCTCTTAAGCTAACTGTTGAAAGCACATCCTACATATTTTCCTATCACACACAACAAAAACACTGTAATTTAAGGGGGTTGCAGACTGTTATTATACTGAATACTGCAATCCATTAATTAAGCAATTCAAATAAAACCATATGGAAATTTTCCAAGGTATTCTAAATTAAACGAAAAATAAATGTATTCATGTTAAGCCCATTAGTTATCAAGATAAATAGAAAAGGAGACAGAGACAAGCCAACATCACATCCCAAATAGCTTGAAATAGGAAATTCAAGGAGAGAAGATATGTTGACACTATTTCCAAATTTACAATATACGGTGAGTCTAAAATGTTAATGCTGGTTCTTCCATCACATTCTCATCCCCAGCTTGTCACAAGACTAACTTTTGGTCAACAGATTTCTGTTAGTGTTTAATTCACAGGGGAATTGCTACATTTTGCCAGTTATCTTTCTTTGGCATGTGAGATTCGCTGACTTTGCCAACAATGAAAGCTGACATAAACATGACTCTATAGAGCTGGTTAATGAACAACACAAATCATTTAAGGAGTTTGAAGGAGAGCAGGGAAATAAACATTCAGCTTCAAAGGGAACCATGCTCAGAATCAGTCTACAATATTCCCTTTTTTTCAAAAATATTAGCTTTCACTTCCACTATATATTTTGTGTTGCTCTACTTGAGTAATGCTTTGTTACACGCTGAGAGTACTGGGTTAAAGTAAAGCAATAAAACTGCTTTGCTAGGGTTAAGTAATGCAATATAAATATTTGTATCAGAATGGGAAAATATAACGATTTGACAGCAGAATGCATAAAATGACATATTATGGAAACCTTTGCTGACATTTTTGAATGTTGCCATGACAACACATTCTGTGGCTGCCATGTTGCAGTTTTAGGACACTGCATAAACTTGATACTGAAGACTCCCAAGAAGGCATCAGCATGTGAGCAGATGGGACTGAGCACAGGTTGTATTTAATTAATTTGGTGAAAATTCACTGTCAGTAATAAAAAAGAAATGGTTTTCTAGAATTTCTAAATGTCCTCAATGTCTCAAAGATCAGTTGAGTTAATACCAACCTTGAATGCATACTCTCCTTCATCAGCTTTTGAGTTTAAGTTTGATTTCTTGGCTTGCCTTTGTCATCATTCTTCACATTTGCTTGAAATATTCTTTTTGCAATTTTCTGCCTACTTTTTACTCTTCTGTCAACTTTACTTACTCTGACAAACATTGTAAGTTTGATTCCATTAGTCATTTAGGTCAAACTTAAAATTCTTCTTTCAAGGCAACACAAGCAGCCATCACGTCTGTTATTTTATTTCTCTGCCACACATTTTCAATGATTTCCTAGTACTCTTTATTTTCCTTTGCTTACATGTAATGTTATTTTCACGTTTTTCTGTTGTTTCCATCTACCCTGTCATTACTTTTTTCTCTTCAAACAGTCAGCCATCATCTTTCTCCTTCCCTTCTAATAAAAGAGCAGCTCTGCCATTTGATTCCCCTATTTACTAATGTGTGATGCTGCTCATCTATGTGAGAAATGTGGAATTGTAGAAAGCATGTATCTGTATGCGCATGCATGACCTTACATAATCTTACAATTGTTTTTAAGAACCATCCAAAAATTAATCTTGTGGAGATTGTTAATCTCATTATACTAAAATATGAACAATGATTTAATGTTGTTTTAGTTTCACTTATCTTTGCCAAGTTTTATTTTAATTCTACCTTAACAGTTAATTTATATATCATTTTATTTTCTGTTTCTGACTTAACCCCTTACGATGCAGACGTACCAGTCCCGGTACATGACTACTAATCAACAACACTGCAGCCATGTGTGTCATGAATGCCCACAATATACACATCAAATGAAAGCTCAAAGTCTCGTCTTTCCGATGGTATAAACCATTTTGACACGCAACAACCACAGCGCTAACACTAAAGTCTTTTTTACAGAAAAGCAGAAAGTTTAAATGTTGACTTTCCTTACCTTTGAGGGCTCTCTATAGGTCAAACATCAATATTTCCCATCAAGATTGGTCTCATTCTGTCCGTACAGGTTAGGCGAGGACAAAAAAAATATTTTTTTCTGTGTGTTCTAAAGTGTATAACTTTTTATCAGTAATACTCACAGTGATTCTGATTGCTGTGGGTGAAACTAGAGAGTATTACCTTTACAAAGAGTCCAAGCCTGTACTTACAATCCAGAGGGTTCAATAACAGCAGTAATTCTAATTTGGAGAGGTCATATTACAGGCTTTTTTGCCAAAATGACCCCGCTTGATAAGGGGTTAAGCATTATGTCCAAAGTATAAAAGCTAAAATACCTACAATGTGTGTATTTTAGCTTTGATCCTAACTAAATCAGTTTTATTTAAGACACTACAAAGTAATCAAAGGTACTAAGAAAAACTACAGGTTACTGGTGTTTAAAATGGCATTTGGTGTGTGAGAGTTTTATTATTCCCTTGTGGATTCAGTGCATGCTACACAGAATCTGATCCATTTTAATGTTGGTCAGGGCTGAAGACTGCAAATTTAAAACTGAAATGAATCTTGCAATTTACAGTTAGAAACAACTCATGTTACCAGACCTCTGTACCCTCCTCCTTATCTCAGCCAGAGGGTGTAGCTGTAAGCTACATTAGCTGCATACTAGCAGGACACATTTGAATGTATAGAGTTGAGTGAATCAATTCAGGTTGCACTGTGGGTGCTATAGCCCCAAAAGTTTTGTATATGAAGACAAAAATGTAAAATATCTGGTTCTAATTCCTCTTCTTGAGCCTAAAATCTGTTAAAAATTTAAACCGCATGCTAAAGTTTATGCATGAATGGATAGTTTTCCACTTTCCTTCTCCCAAGGTTTCAAATCTAGATGTAACATAGCTGAAGGTGTATGTGTGTTCATGTTCTTTACATGTGTCCACAGCTAGTAAGTGATCTTTGGGAATAATCGCATGGCTCTGCAGGGATGCTCAGAAAGTGTGTCATTTGAAGGTCACATTATTAAATCACCATGGGAGCCGGATCACTGGAGCAACACTGATAAACTCACTAGTGAATATATACTCATACACACGGGATAGGTGCAAAACGTGTTTGGCATTCAGCATCTAGCACAGAATAACAATTGCAGACTTATATGTCTCAGGAGGCATGCATGATGCATGCAGCGCACACAGAAAGTACAGGAGTGATCCTTCCTTGCCACATGTTTGTGTAATATATTCTGCTGCAGTTAGTTGCAGTAAGTGTACACATTTGGGTAATTGCATTTTCCCTTCTGTTGCCTGCTCCCTGTAGGAAAGACTGATAGCAGTAAAAGGTAGCCTTCGTGAGGTGTAAGATATGTGTTCTCTGCTACAGAAATATTCAGGCTAAATTTAAGATGATTTTCTATATTATATATAACAAGCATCCATTTAATATGTAAATGTCTATTCTGCTTCTCTTTCCTCATTTAATTTCTGTCCTTTTGTCTCTTTATCCCTCCCCTTTCTACTTTTCTATTTCTTCCTCTTTTTCTTTTGTTCCCTTGTCAGGTTAGGTATTGGTATATACAAATTCACGGCAGAGCAAAATAATTAAAAACACAACTAGTATAATGTAAGAATAAAAATTTTAAAATATTAATGAATGCATAAATACAAGATGCTTAGGAGAGCAAATCTATCTGGCAAAATTTGGCACAAAGACCATTCTGCATGTCATGACACTTGCAAGGACAGGATTAAAAAAAATTTAAAATTAAAGGCTGTCAAGAAGACGAGACAGAATAGATTCTACATTTTGTGGAAGCTTAGGTCTTTTAGTGTTTTCAGCAAGCTGTTGCATATCCTCTGCAAGTCTGTTATGGAAAGTAAAATCTGCTTTGCTGTAAGACAAGGCAAGTTTATTTGCACATTTCATGTACAAAACCATCCAAGTGCTTTACATAAAACAGCGTTACAGCAGGGTGCAGAAAAATCATTAAAACAAACTTTAAAAAGAAATGAAAGAATTTAAAGACATGAAGTTAAGGTAAAATAAGATAAAATTCAAGAAATAAAAGTTACAGTGTAATTTAAACTAAAGGCAAGAGAAGGGAATAAGAAAGAACATTAGATAAAAACAGTATTAAAAACATCATCAAGTTTAAAAATTCAAGTTTAAAAGAAACAAGCAGATTTTGACTTTCAAAATAAAATCTATTCCATTACAGCAGAGAACAGGTGGGTCTTTAAATCAAATTTAAATAAACACAGTGTTTCAGCTGATCTGAGGCTTTCTGGAAGTTTGTTCCAAACATGTAGAGCACAGAAGCTGAATGCAGCTTTTCCATGTCTGGTTCTGACTCTAAAAACTGACAAAAGACTGGATCCAGATGACCCGAGAGGTCTTTTAGGTCCCTGCTGGGTCAAGTGGTCACTGATGTACAGTATTTTAATCATAAACCATTTAGAGCTTATTTAACCAGCAGCAGAACTTTAAAGTCTATCCTATGTTGGACAGGCAGCCAATGTAAAGACCTCAGAGCTAGAGTGAAGTGGTCCACTTTCTTGGTCTTAGTGAGGACTCGAGCAGCTGAGTTCTGAATAAGCCCCAGGTGTCTGATTTTTTTTTTTTTTTTTTTTTTTTTTTTTTTTTTTTTTTTTATGGTAGACCTATAAATCAGTGTTACAATAATCAAGATAAAGCTGAAAGCATTGACTAGTTTTTTCAGGTCCTGTGAGACATAAGATCTTTCACCCTTGATATATTCTTAAGGTGATAGCACGCTGACTTTGTGATTCCCTTATTGTGCTTTTTAAAGTTATGAGTCCATCATTCATGGTTTTTGGGCGTAGAATGAAGCTCTGTGGGGACCTTGAATTGTTTCTCTTTGTCTCCAGACAAAGACAATCACCTCCTTTTTGTTTTTGTTTAACTGAAGAAAGTTTGGGCACATCCAGTCATTAATCTCTTCAATGCATTTCCCAAGAGCCTGTACGGGGCCTTGTTCTCCTGGTGACATTGCAATATATATCATCTGTGTCGCTACAGTAACTAATTTAGTTGTAATTTATGACCTGTGCCAGTGGGAGCATGTAGATGTTAAACAGAAAAAGGCCCCTTGATGGAACCTTGGGGAACTCCACATGTAATTCTTGTCTGCTCAGATGTAAATTTACACACTGACAGAGTACTTTTTTTGTTCTCGAAGTATGTTTTGAAGCAGTGTAGTGCAGTGCTAGAGAGGCCCACCCAGTTTTCCAGTCAAACTAAGTAAAACTAAGACTGACATTTTTCCATCGTCTGTATTCAAACATACAGTATTTTATTAATCACTTGGGTCAAAGCAGTCTCGGTGCTGTCTAAAACCTGACTAGAAGACATCATAGTATTTCTTTTTTTTCCTTACAAGTCATTTAGTTGATGAAAAACGGCTATTTCAATTATCTTACTTAAAAATGGAAGACTTAAGATTGGCCTGTAGTTGTTCATTTGTGTCTTGTCTAGATTGTTCCTTTTTAGCAGTGGCTTGATTACAGCTGTCTTCAGCAGCTATAGGAAGACACCCAAACTTAAAGACAAGTTCACAATCTGTAACAGATCTGGCTCCACAGTCTTTGAGACCTTTTTTAAAAAAAACTGTGGGCAGGATGTCCAAACAGCAAGAGGAGTTCAGCTGACATTAGATGTCCCACAGATCTTGGCTGTTAATGGCATAAAACTGTGTCATGGTGTTTAAACTGGTTTTCAATGGACACAGAATATTTCCTGAACCTGTTGTTAATAGAACAACTGAATATCTGATATTTTGGATTTTGTCTGGAGAATTTGGCAAACTTATTGCAGGCCTTGGTTTTAAATAAAGTCAGATTCTACAACACAGGAGGGTTTGTTAACCTGTCGACTGTAGGCCTGAGCATTATGACAGTTTATGCTAATAATGTCAGAGAAATAGGACTTCCTTGCATTCCTCAGTTGTAAATTATAGGAGTGAAGTTTCTGTACATGTCATAATGTACCTGTAGATTTGTTTTTCTCCATCTATGCTTGGCTTTCTGACAATCTTTTTTTTTATTTTTCCCCAGTGTAGAATTTCTCCATGAAGACTTTTTCCTTCCAGACAACCGTCACCTTAGTTGGAGCAATAACATCCATAACATTTGACATGTTAGCACTGAAACTAGTGACAAGCTCATTGACTGTACCCCTTGACAGGGAAGGCGATAAAGATAAGAGCTGGTTAAACATCTCCCTCATGTTTTCAGGAATACACCATTTTACCATTTTGTGATCGCCTCAATTGAAGCTTTTGTGTGAACAGGAATTGTACTCTTAAAGAAAACAAAGTAATGATCAGTTATTTGCTGAATCAGAGCCCATTACTCAAGAAGGTTGGCATTTGACTACTCTGGAGGTTGATTATGCAAAGATAAATACTGCATAGTGATCAAATGACAAAGTGTGTTCAGTCAAAGGCTTCTTCAGCTTTGCTGCAACAAAGAACAGTACAAGAAGTAATTTTTGACCTCAGTTCTAATGTTCATAGAGACTGTTTTAGAATCACTAATGGATACTAAATGTTGTTGGCTATTTGTGCTGAACATTAATTTCCCTTTCTGAAATAAATTATTCAACTCAAATCAACTTAATAAAATTTTCATGAGTCCAATAAATTCCACCACTCCCATCCAGTTTGTTGAGAAGAATGGCATACACTTCCGTGTGAATGAGATCTGCAGAAGACTGAAAGCTGTGAATTGTGCCTCTATAAAGTACTTATTTAAAGATCTGAATATTTAATGAGATTTCAGTTTTTGGTTATAAAGAAAATAATTAACCAGTTTGAAACACGCATTCAATTTGTTGTTATGGAATATCAAGTGTAGGTTAATGAAAAAAAAAAAAAAACATACCTGACTAATAGAAAAAAAATGGGACTAACATTGAAAGGGATCTTCCAACTTTTTGCATTTCTGTGTCTGAGGAGTTATATAGATCAAACATACCCAACGAAAGATTTTTTGTGTAAAACTCCAGAGTCTTGTTAGAACGGTAGAATGGAGGAAAATAGGAAACAAAAGAGAGCCAGAGTCAGAGCAAAAACTAAGGCAAGAGTCAATATAAGACTGTTTTTTACTGTCTGGAGAGAGTTCACAGTGCAGGTAGGATGCAAGATGGATGGCCAATTAGCCGTCAATAAGGGACGCGTCACTGAGAAAATGGCAAAAGTTAAGTAGTGCATCTTTAATACTATTCTTAAATTGCCTATTTTTGTTGGGGAATTTATTCCAAATGATACAATTTGTAATACATCAATTACAGTGACATCTATGCTCAAGTGGGCAGAGCTAGTGCCTGAGTAGCACACCAATACTGTAATTACCCACTCAGCTTTACTTGGTAAGGGGTGTGTAGGTCATAACTGAGCCCCAGGCACACGAATATGCATGTGTGCATATTTTTAAAGAATAGGTCAAGACCCAAAGGTGGGCTGTAGGAAGATTAAAGCAGTGCATCAAATTGCGCTAATGAAATTGGTATCAAGAGCTACTAGCTTGGATAAATGGATGAAGTTACTCTCCATATTAAAAGAAAGACTACATTTAGACAACAGATCAGTAAAATCTTCAAAACTAATTGAATGATGAAGAAAAACACGAGAGGCCAAAGAGGTAATTTGAGTCTCTGAGCAGACTACGTTTTAGGCCAATTAAGCTTTAAGTAATTAAATTTTAGGATGAAGCAAGTTTCTCAAGTGAAGACATTTGACTTAAAGTGGAAATGTTTTATCAGCCAACTACCTCCAGAACTGGGCCTGGGGCCAAGAGTTACTTAGTTATATGATGCAAACATGTTTGACAGCATGCTTGAAAGCAACTTTAGAAATACTGAGGCATCTAGTGCATAATCCCCAATCTATCATGTTTTCTTGTTATTGTGATATTTTCAACTATCAAACAAAATCTATGTGGAGTCTTTTATTGTTGTCGTATTCTTCTTATTCATCTAATGATTGAATCTAATGTTTGAATTGTTTTAGCTCTTTTGTGCTCTTTTGTGTTTAACTTTAAAGTGTTGTTTTAAAGTAAATTTTATTCAAAAAATGTGGAGAAGAGATTTTAGAACTTGGTAACATTCCATGAACTTTCCAAGAAGATTAATCAGTGACAGATCTGGAAGTGTTTGGTTAGTTTGTCTTCTTGACTCTGCTGACTTTTGTTTTCTCTTGTGATGGCTCAGATTGTTCTGAACACATTTTTATGCTGCCACGGTGACCTCTATGTCACTCACAGAATGAAGGATTTGGGGTATTAAAACAAAACAGATGGACTAGGAGACAGTGCATAGCCCTCGGAGATGGTGCTACTCATCGGCTTAAAGCTGATTGGTTGAAACAACAACTGATTTCATTAGAAAGAGGAGGATGTGCCAAAAAACATAAATAACACAGAAGCACAGGGAAAACACAGACAGCTGCACTGGACAATCTTCATTAGTTTCACTTCATCACAGTACAGATCTTTGTCCATTTTGACTTCCACAGCAAAGCGAATCTAAAGCACAAACAGCAGTGCCAACACAAACAAGAGCTGCACAGCTCAGATTGACATATTTCAACAGCAAAAGCCAATAATATGCAGACCTCCATCTGCAGCATACAAACACATACGTTGCAGAACCATGTCCAAAACAGAGCTAATCTCAGTCCTCTACCACTTCCATTTCTTCAATTTGCTTATGACTTCACATGGTGTCGTAATTGCAGTAACAGATTTCTGTTTCATATGACTACAGCAGATTTAACAAAAACTCCCCAAAAAAGGCAAATATACTGCTTGGCAACAATAACATTTTTAATCGTGAATAATCACACAATTTTTATTAATTGATTGCATTGTTATTCACCAAATTAAATGATGCTTGAAAAGTAGTGGATTCTTTATATAAGAAATACCTCTATATGAAGAAAAGTCCATTAACTTTTAGTTTAAAAACACATATTTCTAAAGATAATTAAGCTGCTTTTTAATTACAGTATTTTCTTTTCACACCAGCAGTTAAATATTTTTTGTAAATGCTAGCTTAAACTGTGCGATAAAATCAAATATATATTACAAAGAATGATTAAAATTTCAGGATTTATTTGTTAAAAGGTAACAAGTCAGCAATATGAATTTTTAAGCTGCCCTCCTTTTAAACACAGAACAATGTCTGAGTGAATTTCCAGCAATTGTGTGTGTTTTCCTGCATTAACTGACAAAACATTGGCAATTTTGCCGTAGGAGAAACGGTGACATCAGTAACGAGGCAATGATCTGTTTAGCCTGTTCAGAGGTTATTCAAAAAAATTTAAAACTTATAACCTTAAAATACACAGAAACAATGTTTTTCTTTACACTTTCCTTAGTTATTTCATGAAATTATCACAGTATGTTGCAAATGGGCTTTTATTGAGTATACGCCATAGACTGTATATAAAAGATGGACGGAGCCTCCTTTACGTCACCCATAGGTTTCTGAAGAGCTGAATTGAAGCTCATTGGGTGGTTCCGTTGCCATCTTGGCAGCGTCACGCGTGATAACATTCCCGGAAAATCCAATAATGGGCAAAGAGGTCGAGATGAGAGGGGAAATGTGAATGTGGGGGTGGATGATTGACACCCATCAAACTCTGAGCTGCTTGTAGCTAAGAGCTAACTGAGCTAACGGTAGCTAACAAGCTAACGGAGGTAGGCGGGCTAATACTAAGGCGCGCTGTTAGCCGACTAAAAAACGTGGTTGTGCTGCACTCTCCCTTCTTGCCACGGACATTGGTATATTTTATGCAAACGGAAGAGTTAGAAAAAAATTCACCCCCTCACAGCTGTCATGAAGGTAAACTTAAATTAATCCTAAAATGGATTTTTGTTACAGGCTTTAAACATGTTTATTTCTGCTGTGAAGTTGGCCTTTTTAACATGGGAGTTTGGGGGGATTTGCTCAGTTTTGGAGCCAGCCCTTAGCGGATGAGGGGTGAACTGCAATTTTTTGCAGTTTTTGCAATTTTTTGGCTTCACATTTTACTGGCGGAGGTTGGCGAAGGTTGCGCTAATTTCTACATGCAAAAGCATCGACAGACCTGTTCAGGATAGCTCTGTAGCAGTGCACAGTGCACAAAGAGATGCTCTTAATGGGCATGACGTAAGAAGAGAGCCAGTGAAAAACAGACTCAAAAGCAGTTTTAATAGTAATTTCAGCTTTAATTTATACGTTAACACAATAACACATGACCTTGCTCGGCCCTAGTAAAATAATACATGTACAAAGAGCACGGCCAAAAACGGCTGTGATCTCAGTGTACTGCAGTAAAACCAGGCTGCAGGCCCGGACTGGCTATCGGGAGCAGCGGGACGTTTCCCGGTGGAAAGTGAATAATTTTCTGTTAAAGCTGGCTAAAATACTCATATATATATATATATAAATTAAAAAAAAAAGATCCATCATTGACATTATTAACTTATAAAATTCTACAGTATATTCTACACTTTATCCCCTGAATCCATAGTGCAAGATAGAGATTGTTGTGTCTTCCCCAGTCTCTCCTCTGAGGACTGAATTGTGACAGGCAGCTAGAAAAACTGCAGGAATGTGAGGCCCCCGCTGCTCCGTCTTCCTCTCTACATCTCTGAAGTTTTCTTTTTCCTTCTCATGAATTCTTTGTTTAAAAGTTGCACATACTAGTTTGATCAGCATGTCGAGCATAGCCACCCCATCTCACTACCATTAAGCACCACACTTCAACTTATTTGAAGAAAAAGAAATGACCAAATAAAAAAAAGACAAAAAGAAGAGATAGGCAAAATAAGCAAAGCTAGATAGAGTAAAATGGAGTAAAGTAGAGTAAAACCCTTCACAGTGCACACAGCAGTCATAAAATTAAATGGGGAAAAAAGTGAAGACAAAAATAATCTCTCACAAGAACAATCTTCTGATGTATTTCAGTTCTTTGGAAAACGTTCCCTTTCAGGTTTTTGTTTCTTTTGGAGGATTATAATATTTCCTTGCTGGCTGACAGAAGGGATAACCTCTGGTGCTGCTACAGTCTGCAGGAGAAATCACAAAAGGGTTCCTGGAATTACGACAGCTAATTACGACTGTATGAACAGTAATCCATGTCACCACTCCACAGTACCAACCAGTCGTCTGTATCCCACGGTGCAACACATTTTATTAGCAAGTGGTAGGATGTTTTGACCGACCTTTGGTGAAAGTGTTTAAAATGTCAAAAACAAACTTGGCCTTCGCAGCTCTTTTTTTAAAATCTTCATTTAAATGGTGCAGAATAAATTAAATTGATTAATTCTGAGGCATTAGTGTAATTACTATGAACAAACAAGGCATTCACCAAGAAAGGTAGCATACTTTATGGAGGTAATTTAAACAGTAACAATTAATTTCAGTAATGAAATAAAACTGGGGTTAGAAATCAGTGAGTTAAACAAAGAAATTCTGGTATTAGCTTTGAAAATACACTTCATGGGTAAATTCATAGATTCAGAATAAATTCAAGCCTCCAAAGTTTTTACTTTTATTGCTGTTTTATAAGTGTTTTACACAATAATTGTATTAATTAAAATATAAGTTTGTGTTAAAGTACTGCAGAAGGTCACATAAATGTGTCATATGGACAAGTTTCATTTCTAAAGTTTTGTGTATTGGGGGAAAAAAAAGAAGAAAAAGAAAAAATACTTCCAGTTCTTAAAAGTAAATACAATCAGACTGCTCTCTCCAGGTCCAGGGAGGGTTTTTGCCTCAAGCAAAATAGTTCAATATTGGGGTTGTGTTCATGAGTGATGGTAGGATGGAGCAAGCAAAGAAAGAAAAAATTGGACTGGGGCTTTGTCAGCAGTAATAAGGGTGTTGCACTGGTCTGTTGCAGCTAAGATAAAAGGCAAAGCTCTTAGTTTATTGGTCCATCTTCATTCAAATCCTCACCCATGGCCACACGGTTTGGGGAACCTTATACCAGAGACACTAGATCATGAATCCTAATGGATGAAAATGAGTTGCCTCTAAAAGTGTCTGGGCCCAGCCTTAGATAGATTGTGAGGAACCCATGTGTACAGTCGGGGTTTGAAGTGGAGCAGCTGCTCATCTGACGTGAAACTGATTGTAATGCTTCCTGGTTACTTACCTTAAAAGATTTTTTCAGTATATCCAAGATGAAATTGACCCTAGGAAAGACCAAGAACCCATGGACGGTATTATATATTCCTTCTGGCTTGGGAACTCCTCAAGATCCCCCAGAAGGAATTGGAAAATGCCTCTGTGGAGAGGGATACAACAGAAGGGCTAAAAAATCAAAAGAATAAAGTTGCTGCAATTAATGGTTCTAAACAGCACTGAATCGTGGAGTGTATTTGACTTTTTTACATATTTCTTTAACACATTTATTCTTTGTTAGATAAATATTGACAGCATGTTTCATATCTGAGGTGCTACTTTGAGAAGTTTTTGCACTTTGGCGCCCCCTAAAATGGGTTAATTCTGCAATTGTCTTGCATCCTGTCTCATCTCTGAACTCTTTCCAGCTGCCCCATGTTGACTCTTACTCTGTCCCTTTCTCTTACTTTTTCTTGCTTCCTCCGATAATGTCCAGTACAGTATTTACTGTACATACAGTTTTTCTTTGATGAATCATGTATATGTTGATATCCAGTGGCTGGTGTGTGACATGATGGCATAAAACAACAGATGATGGCATAATATATTGTGAAGCTCCAGGCTGGAAAAATTTAAAAATAAAATAAAAAAAGAATATGATGTGCAGTTTATCAACCTCAGGAAGCTGCAGGGCAATGGCAGTTCCAGAGAATATGCATAACAAATGTCAGTTTGCCATCAAAACAAGTCAGAGGCACAGTTTTAAGGTCATAAAGTGAAATCTGGTAGGCTTTTTATGTTAGTAAGCTTGAGGATTACCTATAGGACAGAACATGTAGCTGCTAGTGTACAGGTTAATATATCCCTGGAACTAGATACAATCATACTCGATCATACTCGATCATCATAATAAAATGAAGATGAATGTGCATATATGTCAGATTATGTCATTACCTGTCAGAGAATGGGATGGATGGGGTCATAAGATTTGATTAGTTGCTTGGGATAATGTCATTATATGTTGGTACTAACACTTAAGGCTCAGAATTATACTTAATGAAGAGTTAAAGCTGCTGTGCGGTTCAAAGGTTTGGTTTTGCAGGGTCAAAAGTATATTATTGCAACTTTAATACAAATGCAATCTGATCAACTAAAACAGATATGGGAATAGGGATTGAGTTTGTGGCTTTGATGCTATCATTAACTTGAGACTGGAGTGGCCACACTGTTGAAGACAACTCATTTGCATGAATGTTTTATCTTCCTTTCACACACATACACACCTATTCACCTACGTGAAAACATCTCACTTTCTATCTCTAACCAGAGGTCAGAGCCCAGACCCTCAACTTCATGCCTCATCTGCTAATAATTTATCACACTCTGACTCTCTGCTGCAGTCTTCGGCAAACTGCCACATTTTAATCCATGCCGACTTTGGAGTCGTATATCTCTTCTCTTATCATTAACATCCCTCTTTAAATTAATCTTGCCTTGAAGCATTAAATAAAATGCCTACATGGCAGTGAAGTACAGTGCTATTCATGATGAAACTTTCTAGGATAAGGCAACACACCTAAGAAATATGGAGATTACAGTTTTTCTCAGTTTTACCTAAAGTTGTTTTATATGTTTAACTGTCACATGTAAACAAGCCACAAAATATTTTAGTTACTGCCGCATTTACTACAGTAGTACTGAATTAAATATTAAATATTCAATATTTATTAACCCTAAACATTACAATCTCTAAATTTTAAATTGTCCATATACAATCAACTATGTACAGTACCACAAACCTCAACTGTGCTTCCATTTTAGATTGTAAATGCGACATATTACAGCAAGTTTATCAGCTGCCTTTTTTATTTCACAATATGACAACTCTAGAAAAAAAATTCACTTCATTATTCCATATATTGTTTGTGTTTTAATATGACTTTAGGAGTATGTAATGTTGCAAATATAATTATTTGGGTCAAAAAGGACAGACAGAAAAAAATGTATAATTTCTGAATTCCAATAAAATCTGACTTATTTCATTACTTGTGACATTTCTAAAAAAAATTCAAATGAGTAGCAGGTATGGAAATCTTTTTCCTTTCATCCTCACTCTCTGTCGCCCTGCTGCTGTCTAATTTTTCTCTTCATTTTCACTCCTGGTTTTTTTGCTGCCTTCCTTTCATTCTTGCCAGTTCATTTCTTTCTAGCTATGTAGTGTAACCTCCAGTCTATAGCCTGAAGAAAAGGAGCATGGTGCTCCGCTCTGTTGAGTGCCAAATGCTGATTGATTGAAGAGCGAAGAGCTGGCGGCAGGTGTGCAGCTGATAAATGCATAAGGTTTAAAAAAATTTGAGCTAAACCTTATGCTGACAGATAACTGGGCAGCATACATGAATGGACACTTGCTACTAGCATACAGCATCAACTAACTGACCATTCTAAGTAAGTAAATTCTACTCATTTCTTTTAGGTAAACCTGCCTTATAGCTATTAACATTAAGTGCACAAAAGTTATCAAGTGCATGCAATAGCTTAGTTTTAAGATAATTTCTGCTGATGCATATATTTACTCAATGGTTAATTTTTGACCATGTTTAACAAGTTTATATTTAAATTTATATATGTATAAAAAAAGCCTATCACACATCAATTATTACATTTAATCCTTAAAGCATTCAATTAATCCTTAAAGCACATCACTTTACAGCACTTCTTTTGGCAAAAAACAGATTTTTTTTGTATTACATTAGGCATAAAAACATATAAGCCATACTGATTTGAAAATGTTCTACAGAATTTAAAAGCATGAACTTTGGATCGATTGTAATATACAATATAACCATGTTTAGTCATTACAAACGATTAAACACTGTTGTCATTGTTATATAATAAGTAATAAGATTTTCTTGGCTCTACTAGCCATATTATGTGGTTTGTAGACAGAAAAGGGTGAGACATGTAGCAAAGGACCTTGAACCTTATCAAAGGTCTGTAGTCTCTGTACATGTACAGGTGTTTAGTTCATTCAAAAACAGGTGAAGATAACATGCACAGAGTAATGCGGGATGGCTGGATCGAAAAAGTAATATCAGATAAACAAATAAATAAAGTCTGCACATCAGAAGCTGCTCCTGAAAATTTTAATAGGTGTGATGTTTTGGGCGCCTGCCCTTTTTCAGTCAGTTGAACTAAACACCATCCCATAATTATCATTTATCACTTAGAAGGCAAAACTTAAAAAAAAAGCTTGTTCTAAACTAGTCTCTGCAGTTTTGCAGTCCTTTGAATAAACAGAAGTTGCATCTTTTTGTGTTCTATCCCCTTATGGCATTTGCCTTGCTGCCTGCTCCTCTCCATCAGTCATCTTCATCAGAAGAACTGTAATTACAGCTTTTCTTTCACATTGTCTTCCTGCTTTGACACATCCTCCTCCACTATCAACCTCCTTGTCTTAGGAGGATCAAAACAAAGAGCCTGTACTCCATGTCTTGCTACTATGATGTCAGTCACTGCAAAAGCAACTCAAGTAGCTTCATATTGTTATTAACCCTCCACTAATATCCTCCATACCAAACTGGTTTGGTAAACTGTAGATTATTTTATTGTATTACAGGTGTTTGCAAAGTACAGGCCTTGTGTCTGTGTCAAGGTACCTTCTGCTCCAGGGGATTGTAATGGGCAAGTTGAACGCTCCGACGACGAGCTCCAAAACCGGCTCCAAAAGGGTCCGCCCGGCGGATTCCCCTGAAGCAACCAGTCCAGTTTCTCCAACCGGCAGCGATACGACGGATATCTTAATTTCCATCGATGGGTACTATCCAGTCTCGATGCTTGGCCCTCCCTGCTGGAAGTTCTTCAACATGAGTTTCAATCTTTAAAAGAAAGTTTAGAATATAGCCAAAAGCAGGTGGAAGCTGTTGCTAAGGAGAACAACGCCCTCAGAGACTCAGTTAAAACCCTTACCGAAGGAGTAAACCGACTATCAGTGGAAAATAAAAAAATGAAAGAATTAGTCCTAGATGTACAGGCTTGTAGCATGAGAGATAACCTAGTTATTTCAGGGATCCCTGAGCAGGTGGAGGAAGATACAGAGGCAGCTGTAAAAACATTTATCAGAACCAACCTGAAACTTCCAGAGGAAGAGGTAAAAGTCATCTCTTTTTATCAAGTTCACTGCATCAGAAAAAAAAAAATGGAGGGCAGACCCAGGCCGATAGTGGCTAAATTCATTCTCCACAAAGAAAAAGAAGAGGTGAAGCGTTGCAGCACACAGCTTCGTGGGACTGACCTTAGCATAAGCGATCAGTTTCCCAGAGAAATCTTGGAGCATCGCAAGATCTTGTTCCCCATCAGGAGGACATTCCTGGATGGAGGAACCCACACTGTCATCTCGGTGGACAAACTTTACGTCAATGGACAGCTACATTGTGACCATAACACCACTCCCTGGCTCTACTGAGCTCAGATATGTATCCACACTATGCACACTGGTGATATAAATGCTAATCAGACTCACTGGGCTTAAGTCACAAAAATGCACAAAAATTGACTTATTTTATATAGGTTCATTTTCTGTTTTTTCACCCATTCCCCCCCTTTTTTTGTCATTTCCCTCTCATTTTTTCCTTTTTTTTCTATCTCTCTGCACTCTTTTTTGTTTTTCTTTTTTCCAGCTGCCACCTCATAAAACCACATAGCACTAATGCTAAGCTGCATAGTACATTTAGTAATGCCTGCATATATAACCCAACACTCAGATTTATTATTTCAAGCACATTTAATGACATTAAATACAGGCACACAACATTACGCATACATATTCATACACTAACACACACACACTCACACATACATACACATTTATATCAACAAGAAGCATTCAACACTCACCTTTTCACCACAAGCATGACAATACTTAGATTCATCACGTGGAATGTGCACAGAGCTGGGACCAGAGAGAAGAGACTAAAAATCTTTAACAGATTAAAGGATCTGCAGGCAGACGTTGTGTTCTTACATGAGATTCATATGACAAAAACATCAGTAAGTGACCTCTCTACAACACAGTTTCCTCATGTTTACTCTGCCTGTTATAATTGTTATAATACTGATAATGGCTGCGGACTGCGCTCTGCTGGGGGGCATGGGTAGCCCTTGGACCTGTGGGGTGCCTGCCCCTCGTGTGGCCCGCGCCGTGGTACCTGTCACCCACTGGACCTGCTCATCTTGGCCCTGGGTTGCCCGGTGCCCCTGCCCCGTCACGCTGGGGGGCTCCAGTCTGGTGGCCCCTCTGCTCTGGTCTGGGTGGGCCGCTGCTCTGTCTGCTTTGGCTGTCCTGGGCTTGGTGCTCGGTGGACCTGCTGGACCTTTGAGGCCTTGGGCTCCCCCTGTCCCCCGCTGATGCTTCGGGGTGCGGCGTGATCACGGCCCCCTTACAAGCACACATTTCTTCCTTGTTACATGGCCACACACGCACGTTCACATGTGCATGCTCACAAATGTGCTCGTCTCTCCATCCGCTTCTGACTAGATGTTGCTGATGTTTGTGTGGTGGTACGTTTCTCTGCAGGTACGCTTGATGACTACTTTATTTTTTCATATCATCATTATCCTATTTTTCTTTATTTATCATATAGTACTGTGGTAGGTTACATTGATTTTTGTGATGTGTTTTAGGCAGCCTAGACAACTGTTATTTTCACATTTTAATCCTGTCTTTTTCTTCCTTTTTTCCCCTCTTTCTCTATCTCCCTGTCAGGTACTGACAAATAAAAACTAAAAAAAGTAAGATTACATTAAAAATAATAAAAATATTAAGGGGAGCCATGTATATAACATGTCTCCCTTGGTGGAGCAAATCTCTCAAGTAAAATATGGTCCAAATCAATGTGGAAAGATTTGCAGCACCTAGACAAAAGTATAAACTTTAAAGATATTTTCACTTTTGTGTTCTTTTGGTCACTTTAGGAAAAGTCATCAAATTTCTGGCAGAAGAAAAATGTTTATAGTAATTTTAGCTGTCAAATGTTATACAACCCAAATAAACACTCAATAAAAGCCAACACGTGTTTATGGTCGTATCAGAAATAAGCCTGAAAAGCCTGTGATCTATCTATCTATCTATCTATCTATCTATCTATCTATCTATGAAAAATTAATGGAATATAATTCCATTAATTAGAAATAGAAAACGGGTTGTTTAGGCAAAAAAAGAAAAGCATGTGTGTAAATTTCAAAGTTTTATTGTGTTGCAGTTTGAAAATATAGTTTATTGTTAGTTTAAGTGTGGCTTGATAATAGACTGGGTTTAAAGGAATATCACATGCAAAAGGTTGGTTTTGTGGAGGAAGCTATTTGTGCCCCATGTAATTTACTATACTTGTACTATTTTTTCTTACTTACCTGCAGTCTACAAGCTGTGCCCCATAATTGTTTTGATTTTTGGCAGCTAAAAGTCTGACTCATCTATTTCTTCGCCGTCTTTGATCTCCCTCTGGCTTGTGACTTTGAATTACCCTTTTACAGATGTAAAGTGTCAGTAAAAATGCCAGCTAGGTTAGTAGTAAGCCTTTCCAATAGTAGATTCTCTCCATGTTTGCTTGTAGAGATCTGACTGCAAGCAAAGTGCCCCTTTTTTAATTGTATGTTGTTCTCTGCTGTGTTCTCAATATCACTTGTAAGCAACAATATTTGTTTTGCATTGCTGTCTCACTAAAGTCTAGACAATGTAAGTTATTTCTGGTTATGTCCACAACTACACCAGTACCATGACAGAATGAAACTATAACAATACTGCTTCATGAGAGAGCAATGTTCCAGATCGGTGTTGCCAAATCCCTGATAGGTCTGATGAGTCCAGATTTGCCCTGTTCCAGAGTGATGGGAGCATCAAGGTAAGAAGAAAAGCAGATGAAGTGATGCAGCCATTATGCCTTGTACCTACTGTACAAGCCTATGGGGACCATTGCTATGATCTATGGTTGCTGCTCTTGGTCATGTCTAGGTTCAACAACATGTGCCAAAGAATGAGGTCAGCTGAATACCTGAATGCACTACCATTAATAGACATTTTCATCCCTGATGGCATGGCCATATTCAAAATGACAATGTTGGGATTTAATGGGCTCAAATTTTAAAAGACTGGTTCAGGGAGCAGGACACATAATTTTCACACATGGACTGGCCGCCACAGAGTCCAGACCTGAACCCCATTGAGAATCTTTAGCATGTGCTGGAGAATGCTTTGTGAAGTGATCAAACTCTAACTAGCTCACAAGAGATCGGTGAACATTAATGGGGGACCAGATGGAAGTAGTTCTTGTGACATTGTGGAAGCTTCTCAAAACAATACCACTCTGAATGCTGTCATATTCAAAGCTAAAGTGGTCCAACAAAAGATTAGAGTGTGTGACCTTTTTTTTTAGTTGGCATTTTTTCTTTTTTCTTTTTTTGTCAGACAGTGCATATACTGCAATATTTTGTGTGCCAGTTTTATCAACTTTCATGAGGCTGTGTTGGGGAGGTAGAATACAGTTCTGGGTTTACACAGGGGGCACTCCAGTTATTCCACACTCAAGGAAGAGAGGAAATCCAAAATATTGGTAAAAAATTTGGATGAAAATATGTTTTGATGATGTCCAAGGACACTTCACCAGCAGCTACGGTCTCAGGGATTAACACAATGCTACTGTTTACTACAACAACCTCTTAGACATGTTAGTAATCTTTTTTTTTTTTTTTTTCAAAAGTTGTCTGTGTAAAAAAATGCATTTAACTAAGTATTTGTATTGTAAATGGCCTGTTTGATTCTTCATTACACTGAAAATGTTATGGATTCAAACACACAGTAAGTGTACCTACAATCTCCAAAAGCCCTCTTGCAGAATCATCCTGCTTATTGATCTGCCATTGGTTTTAAATATTCTTCAGTCTGCTCAATGAACCATGGCACATGTCACATACAAACACCTTTATCGCTGTTCAGACAGATTCATTTAGTCTCACTGACATACACACACATAAACACACCTAAACAGAGAAAAACTGCATGCTCCACTCAGCCTGGCAGAGACCAAAAACAGTGCACAACCCCACTGTTTAAATAACTGGTATACACACATTCAGCTGAAGTCTTTTGTTCCCCAAGGGCTCATAGATCATGAGCATCCAGTTTTGACCTTTAGCCATCTCAAATACTACTCTGTGGCATAGTTGCTTTGTGAATCTTGCTTTCCATCTTGCTAGTAGCCGCTGAGCTGCTATCTGTCAATCATTTCTGCCTGTGTATCCCAACCCGCCCACTCTCCTACTCACTTTTAGCTCTGCACTTAATCCATGGATGTACTAGAGAGAAATGGGCTGCTATGTTTTGATGTCTGGGAGCAGTTGGGAGGGGTTAAGGGCCTTGCACTGATTCACCTCTGTTGGCACACTGGGGAGTTGAGCCCAAGTTCTCCAGACCCAAGACCACTACTGTAACCACAGGGTTACCACTCCCCCAAATATTTAGGTACCACCAAGATTAACCTTGCACCTCTACAATATTTGGAAAGCAGATAGTGGTGGAAGTTTAAATAATCTAGTTTTTTTTCCTCACTTGTGCAGATAAAGTAAAAGAAACTTATATTATACAGCAGTAGCATGTTTTCCAGACAAATGTATTAAGTTTTACTATTTTGTTTCATGGAAATACTCAGCTTAGTTTATGGCGATCAGCAGCATCATGAGCTCATTCTCTGTGTATCATCAGAAATACACAGATACACCATTTCTTTTTCCTGATCATAATCTGATCTATCTCTACATACACACAAATATAATACTCACAGTTTCCCTTCTAATATTATAGCTTATTTGTAATTATCTGCAGAGGTGATTCTACAGTCTCCTGGAGCCCTAGGCAACATTTCACAAGTGGGCTCCTCCTACCAGCGTTCATCACTCTTTTATTATGATATTTTATATTAATAACAATACCATTTTTAATATCTTTATAGGTTGTGTTGCTAAGATATTAAATTCCTCAAATCTAACTTTTGGATTTTCTTTGGCAACTTCCACTATTTTTACTACTTTTTATTTTTTAATTTCCATTAATTAAACAGGGGCAATATGATTTAACATGGTTCTAAACAGAATATTAAACTATGTGATGAGGCCTGTATTATGTCTCTTTAGGATTACATTTACAGCATACAGGACATCAATGAATAAATGTAGTTTTCAGAAACACAAAGCCAACATGGAAAACATATTATAAACACCACCTGCAAACAACACACAACTTACTTATTTAAACTTTAGAAGTGCATTATCTAAATCTCTTGTCAACAAATTCTAACATTATCTTGACGGTTTAACTGCACACAACTTTAATTTGCATTGTTCATGATATGTTTTTATTATTAGTTTTACAAAAGCCAGTTTTACAACATGAGGAGAGCCTGAGCTGCTATCAGCTAAATTAGCGTCTTTTTTTTTGTCACAAACAGACAAATTCTCTTCATTTTGATAAACTCGCTCTTTCCTGTTTGTTTACATAACAGAGACCCCTACTTGCAGCAAGACCGAGGGGTGGAGGTGGGGACCATTTGTGGGGTTCTGCTCCGGTACACAGCTATCATTGCAAACTCTCCACATTGTCACTGCTCTGTAGCGAGTCAAAGTTGGACACTGTGTGGTGTTTTGTTGAATCGCAGCTCAGACGAAAGGCATTCCAACAGTCCTGTGGCAGCAGCACTAACAGTGACAGGGAGAGAAAGAAAAAAGCAGTAAAAAGACGAGTCAAAAAAACAAAATTATAAGTTGTCATGTCTTGTTTCAAATGGCGGAAGGTTGACACAGACTGAGTTTAATCTGGATTTAATCTGAATTGGACCGAGGCATTCATGTTCATTCGTCAGAGGGAATGTGAAACGGCATCGAAGCACAACATTAAATTCACCAATTAGGTTACAGAAAAAACAAAAAACAAACAAAAAAAAAAACAAGTAAACAGTCTTAAAGCCTAACATGATCAATCCTTTAAGATTAAACAAATTTATTAATTAACTGGCCAACAACTAGCCCATGAGTGCTCACTCAGAGTTGTGTAGATTCTGGAGGCTACAAAAAAAATGTTCAGTCTAGGAAAAGAAATGAAAGAAACATGCATTTGGAGCCAGAAAGAAAAGTGAAGTATGGACCATAGATGTGTTAAAACAGCTGCATAAACCATGCACATGCCTTCATACATAGGTTTGTAGATGCATCCACTGATGTGTCTGACAGTGCTCAGCTGTTTATGACAGATACTTAAACATAGAGAAAATTTTGTCTGTTAGGTGTCATACCTCTTACAGAGGCAATAAGCAGAAATTCATCACTGATGGAAATAAAAAATATGTGAAGAACTAGAGGTGTAATTTCATCTGGAATATCTTTCCAGATGAAATGCCCATTATCACCATCTGTCTGTGTTGATCTCGAACTCCTTCTTTACAAGTCCAGTCCTGTCGCACATTTACGTACACTCATGTCTGTTCATGTGAATCCCTATCTCCTCCCTCCTCTCTGAGCTCTTGGCCTTCCCTTCCTATAAAAAGCTACAGCCAGCTAGCAATGGAAGCACACATTTTAGAAGCCACATGGTGAAGAGCTAAATGAAACAATCACTTGAAGACGTCCAGGATCTGACATTACCTTTAAAGAAATAACAGTCATTAGTGTAAAAGTTGTCAGATAAAGAAAGGGGCAGAACCCATATTAACATTGGCTTTGCATTTGCAATATGGAGTGCACTGCGAGAGCTACAGTTTGACTTGAATTTGACTTGACATTTCTGGCTTTCTTGAGTTGTAAGCGACTCTGTCCCAGCAATAGGTCAGGCATTACAGTTGTGTTAGGTGAGGTGAGGTGAGGAGATGGCTGTAAGAAGATGCCAGTTTCCAGATGACAATGAATGTCAAAGCAGAAACTTTTTAACAAATGTAATTACTTCTGACTACTTTGCTTTTTGTCTACTAAACAGATGCTGTGACAATAATTACCACCTACAGATTCTTTCCTGTCATTATTACATCACTGAAAATGTCAACATGAAAATTAAAACTAAAAATTAACTAGAAGGGTTGTAGTGGAGTTATTTTGCCTTGAAAAGAAGTGAGTGTATGTTATGGTTTCATATAAACTCAGTCAGGTTATAAATTATGTAGGTCTTCAAGCAAAGATTGCCATCATTAACAAGATGACAGAAAATTGGGAAAGATTATGAGTGCTGAAAATTACATCATAAATTGTCCTGTTCTCCACAACTCGTAGTTCAGTTGACTATAACAGATAACTAAAGAAGTCAGTAGCTTTAAAGTTTGATTTGTTTCACTTCAGTAAATTACTGAAAACTGTCATCAAAATGGATTACAGTGTAATTAATTGTCACGACCTGCATGGTAAGCTGTGACAAAATGAGGAAAAGACAGGCCAAGTAATGCAAAAATATATTTTATTCATAAAAAATAGCTCTAGTGGTGTAATGTGGTTGCAAGTCAGTGTGGTGAAAAAGAGAGAGAAAAAATAGACTACAGCTTTTATAGCCAGATGCACCAAAGTACTCTGATTAAAAGGAGCGCCTATTGGCACACCAACCTATAAGCAGAGAACAGATTAATACTAAGGATAAACCCATGGGCTGCCACAAATAATAACCAATTAATTGCTTCAGCTGTACTGGGATGCACAGTATACTTCCAAACAGGTGTAACTTTTATTAAATAAAATTTAGTTTCTCTTGCCATAGAAATATGACCCTGGATGGATCACACCACTTTAATTGTAAAACCTCAGGTTAAAAGGACCGAGCAGAGAGCAACACTTTAACAGCAAGAGGAGGCAAAAAGATCATTTTTGTACACTTCTTTCACATCTGTAGCTGTTGTTGCTCGCTGTTGCTGCCTTCTTCCACACCTGGTCATGTCACCCTCTGCCTCTGACTCAGATATGCACCCCTGTCTTTGCCACGCCAGCCCAAATGTACTGCCCAATCCCCCTGTTCGCCACTGCCACGCTCTCCATCATAAACCTGTGGGTAAGAGCATAAGCCCCTCCTCTGCCTGCTGCATGTTGGCTCACCACCCCAAACCTCTTAAAAGTCATTGGCTATCTGAGTCATCACTCAGTATGCCAACACCAATTAATACTCTCTCGTCATGGACATAGGTGGAACAGGAAAAAAAGTAAATGACACTGAACACAACAGGCCCATTCGGATAGACTGCATCTATCTGCTGTCTAACTTCATGGTCAGATGTGATTACTACAATAATGGTTCAACGTCACTGCTTAACTGTGTGTTTAAGTAGCCTAGCTTTGGTAGTTACTGATCAATGTGGGCAAATAAATCAAATCAAATCAAACTTTATTTATAAAGCACTTTTCATGCCACGTACAGGCAACACAAATTACACGATTAAAACATTTATACATATTTAAAATAAAACAAGCCTTTACATACATCAAAGTAGAATTACATAACAATAAAAACACTCATTAAAATCTTTCACACAGTCGCATTCACACACATATACACACACACCAAGTAGCTAATTGATTGTAATTAACCAAGTTTAAAATCATTCAAATTCTCCAGCTCTGCTGTCTCTTAGGTCCCGGAGATTGTGGTGCTCCTCTGCAGATGGTGAAGAGGAGAACCCCTAAAAAGTATTATTTTCCAACGACTGAAACCAATTGCACTTGAGCTTTAAGACCTGCTGTGTGAATGTAGCCTAAAATTACTTAATCTCTTTCTAAAATAAAAAACCTGAGTTTAACCCACTTTCTTGAATGGTTTCATTAGATTTTCCTATGGTTGCCTCTTTACAAGACATGAGGCCCAAGATCTTAAAAAAAAAATAAATCTTATTGCTTAAAGTATTAAACAGCTTTATGCAATTTGTTATGAATTCTTCCAATTATAAATGTTCATGTATTCATACCTTTAATTTGAAGTAGGCATTTTATTTTGAAGACGGCTTATGCACTTCCTCTTCCTTTTCTTCACGTTCTACCTTCGACATGTTTCCAGCGGTACAGCGGTCACTGACGATGTAAGTTGTGTTTATTCTGAGACAAGATTAATTTTTAAATGTAACTTACTCTTTCTGCTAGTGTTGTCCCGCTCCTGTGTATGTTTGCACTCTTTAAAATGCCTATTTCTGCCCGTTAGCATGATCGCAATTTAGCATTGTTTAGCTAACCGTATGACTGTTAACTTCAGATTACTTTAAGCTAACATGTGCATGCTATATGTTTAAGTGTTATAGCAGCAGTATTTTATTTACCATGAAGTGTTTCTTTAGGACACTGTATTTAATTTACAAGACTTACACACACACTTTACTGATAGCTTAAGTGCTTTCAGACCGAAGCCCTGCAGTGGTCAATTAGGCAAAAAATCAGCATCAGAGGTCAGATTCCTCAACACTATTGTAACCAGATAATGTTATTTCGGATGTCATGTTTTAATGTCGTTGCAAATCAGTGTAATTTGACAACTTTTTCTTCATTTAAAAGAAAAAATGTGACCACACTTTGGTTTTGTGATCTAAAAGTGGAATGATAATATCTTGTAAAGATGTTTATAAGTGATTTTTTTTTATACATTGTTTTTGTACTTTTTAACTTGATATTTACACAGCCAATTAAATGATCTAATAGTATATACAATTATGTGATATTTCTGTGTGTTTTTACAAGTAAATACAAAGAACTTTGTGAATTTGTGGACAATATTAAACTTTCTTTTACTACCATGTTTTCTTATTTTGAACAGTATGGTCGGGAAGATTTGGACGAATCTGGAGGAGGCGAACATGGGTCTTTGGAATGCTAGGCATAACAGGCATGAGAAGGCGGCCCATTCTGAGGCTAGTCAGAAAACAGTCCTGGTGGCACTTGATCCCAGTCATAAGGTGTTATGATTGCCAAGGGACCACTGTCATCTCAGATCAATGGAGGGTTTAGATGACGGCACTGGCTAATAGTGGATATGTTCACTATTCAGTAAACCACAGCCGGTCATTTGTAAACGCAGAAACAGGTGCCCATACAAAGAACATTGACTGTGAGTGGTCTACCTACAAATCCCAGGTCTGGAGACTGCCTGGCAATCGAACAGAGAACACCTTGAAGAAACAGCTTGCCTCAATAGAGTGGACATATTGGGTGGCCAAATCTCACAAGAATGGTGCACTTGGACATATGCTTCACGAGATATGCAAACAGTACAAAGTTTAAAATATATGGAAACGATAGTTTCCATTTATTGGGGGAAGTGCTTGCATGTGTGTGTGTGTCTATCTTTAAGGTACATTTTGTGTAATAAATACTGTCTCTTCTGCAGTTGTTATCAATTTTGAATGGTTTGCACATGTTAGATAGCTATATGCATAAAGCCTAAAGAGATCAAACTGTTATTTTCAATATAGAAAAAATGCCACAAAACTAGTAGGTACTGTTCAGGTAATGATTAGTTAATGCTTCGTTCCTCAGTAAGTACTTGGTATGATGTTTGACTTTACAATAATGTACACAAAAGTAGTAGGTACTGGTCAGGTAATGATTAGTTAGTGATGCGTTCCTCAGTAAGTACTTGGTATGATGTTTGACTTTACAATAATGTACACAAAACTAGTAGGTACTGGTCAGGTAATGATTAGTTAATGCTTCGTTCCTCAGTAAATACTTGGTATGATGTTTGACTTTACAATAATGTACACAAAAGTAGTAGGTACTGATCAGGTACTGAGTAGTTAATGATGCGTTCCTCAGTAAGTACTTGGTATTATGTTTGACTTTTTTATGAAGGTAAACAGTATAATAGATAATGACCAGTCAATGATTAAGTAATGACTTATTACTTAGTAAGTGATGAACAAGTAAAGGTAAGATGACACAGCAGTACAAGAATAAATAAATAAAACTGCTTTTCATCCTTACAAAGGCTTCTAAAACCACCAGGAAACAGGTTTTTGACTAAATGAGCTGTTCACTCAACGAGTCAGAGTAATCCAGTACTCACATGAAGAATTTCTCTTTTGTTCCTTAATAAACCTGGTTTTTGTGGGTACCAGTAAGTACTGGTTAACTGCCCATTACTTCCCATTACGCCTGTAAGGCGTTCACTAGTAAGGAAGCAAATAATTAACCAGTAGTTCCCTAATAAGTCTGGTTTTTGTGGGTACCAGTAAGTACTGGTTAACTACCCATTACTTCCTGATTCGCCAGTAAGGCGTTCGCTAGTAACAATGCAAATAATTAATCAGTAGTTCCCTAATAAGTCTGGTTTTTGTGGCTACCAGTAAGTACTGGTTAACTACCCATTACTTCCTGATTCGCCAGTAAGGCGTTCGCTAGTAACAAAGCAAATAATTAACCAGTAGCTCCCTAATAAGTCTGGTCTTTGTGGGTACCAGTAAGTACTGGTTAACTACCCATTACTTCCTGATTCGCCTGTAAGGCGTTCGCTAGTAATGAAGCAAATAATTAACCAGTAGTTCCCTAATAAACCTGGTCTTTGTGGTCACCAGTAAGTACTGGTTAACTACTTATTACTTACTGATTCGCCTGTAAGGCGTTTGCTAGTAACAAAGCAAATAATTAACCAGTAGTTCCCTAATAAGTCTGGTTTTTGTGGCTACCAGTAAGTGATGGTTAACTGCCCATTACTTCCCATTATGCCTGTAAGGCGTTCACTAGTAAGGAAGCAAATAATTAACCAGTAGTTCCCTAACAAGTCTGGTTTTTGTGGCTACCAGTAAGTACTGGTTAACTACCCATTACTTACTGATTCGCCCCCAAGGTGTTCCCTAGTAACGAAGCAAATTTTGCGTCCAGTATTGTAAAGTGTTACCAACAGAACATTACTACCTGGCCCCTGGCCCTTAAATATGACAGTTTCTGCTGACTAATGTGCAGTTGCTGGACAAAGTCCCATGTGTCATCTAACAGCCACCTCCTCATGGTCTTCACCTGGCACTGGATTCCTATTTCTGTAAGGGAGAGATAAAGACATACACACAAGCCCAGATGTGATTTTCCTTTGCAGGATGCACTTTGATTGAATTAGATAAACCACTAGGTACGAAACAATAAACAATTGCAACCCTAAGATAAACCCCTCAGTACATTCTGTTTGCAAGCAGGCACAGCAATAATCAACACAGTGTTAGTCAGCCTTGTTTCACAAATATTCGTAAGACACTGTTAGTAAATATGTGGGCTTAGAATAAGAATAAATGAAAGTAATTAGTACACTTGAGTAATTTTTTGGCTAATATCCTAATAGATATCTACAATGAAACTGATGTTTCTGGATGAAGTTTATGATAAACTTCAAAGTTTTGTTTTTGCAAGGCTATTTAAAAAAGCAACAACATAAAGAAGGGGAACTAAAGCCAACCTGTGACATTGAAGGCACCGCCCACTCCATTCTCAAACCCTCATACTCTGAGGTCGTACAGCAGTTATATGTGTGTATATATGTGTATATATACATATATAACTATATGTATATGTAGTATTACTCCTTTATGTTTGTCACTAAGTGTGTCTATATAAATGTATGTCAGCTAAATGTGATGAAATCTAAGCTAATGCTGATGTGATGCTTTCCCATGATCTCCTAAGTGTTTGGAACCCCTTTAAAATCACTGGGAGATTGACAAGCACGGCCGGTTCAAAGTTCCTGCGTGCTGCTCGATACACACTGATGACATAACAAGACCTCGGTTGGTATGGTCATGTGACTTTTGGCATGCTGAATCAGTGGTCAGAAACAATGCTTGCAACACTTCCGTGTCACATGTTTGACACGTGCTTGAGCAGATTGGCTCGAACATAACATCACTATTCTCTATTATATCCAGTACTATTGCTGTCTAAATTTCATTGTTTTAGGTTGGAAAAGAATGCCAAAAGCTTCCTGCATTGTGGAGCTGTATTTACTCTGCGTGTGTATTGGGCAAGATGGTGGACCTTAGCAGGTTCAGACAAAATGCACTGAAATAAAACTGTTACATCTGAAGGAGATTGTTACAGTCTGTCCTGCCACTCCTCCATTCACTCCTCACTTCCCTCATCCTCCACACCTGTTCCTCATCCGCTCATCAGTAATCTAGTCAACCTGCCACACCTGTCTTCCTTTGTTCCCCAGTCCTTTATATACACCAGCACCACAGTCATTCCCTGTCAGACCTTAACCTACACACAGCGGACTCACCCCTACTCCATTCCATGGTTCCTGTCCCTCTGATCTACTCCTTCAGTTCTGTCATAGTAAGACCTCTTCCAGTATATCCTGTTTGTTAAATAAAGGATGTTTAACCTGCCCTTGTCTCTGAGGAGTCCTGTGTAACAGAGATACCCTTTCAAAGAAAATGGAACCCTACAATCACTTTTTGGCAAGCAAAATTGTTTTATTTTGGCCATTTAGAGCAGGGGTGCCCAAAATCGGTCTTCGAGGGTCGCTGTCCTGCAGATTTTCCAATGTTTCCCGCTTCAACACACCTGACTCAAATGAAGTAGATCCAACAGCCTATTAAGTTTTGCACAATGACTCATGAATTTGAGTCCGGGGGTTTTGCAGCAGGGACACATCAAAAACCTGCAGGATTGTGGCCCTTTGAGGACGGTAGCTATTTAGAGGCATTACACAGAGTGCAAAGGGCACAGTGTACTGTGATATGTACAGGAATATAGACTTGAAAGAAATAGTAATTTTAAGGCAGATTTAATCCTTCAAAGGCAAACTGGATGCTATAATCACTTTTTGTTAAACAAGCTTCTTTTTTACTTTCTTCCTGTTGCAGATGCAATGTCTAATACAATTTCCCAGGACATACTGAGTGGACTGTTTTTTCTTTTTTTTTTTTTTCTTTTTTTGTACTCTGCACAAGAACCTAGATGAACTCATAGTGTTTTGAGACCATCAGAGCCTCTTTCTTTTAACAGCAATACATCAGGGTTGAATCTTGCTTCCTGAGGATGCTGCAAGATTAGGATTGCTGGCTTTTTTTTCTGCAGCTGTTTCATAAAAACATGTCTATCACTGACATGCTGTATCAGAAACTGCAGTAGGACATTGATGCTGTCTTCATTAAACATTCCCTCCAGAGATTCACAAACAGTGCACAGGCAATAAAGTGAGATCAGATAATGATAGCTTTTCTTAACAGAAAACTTGTAGAGCTGTATTAGCATTGTTGAAAAATATTTTTATAGCAAAGAAAATACAAACACATTTTCTTATGATTTTTTAAACCACATGCCCTGATATTTAGATGTACTATAGAACATTGTTGGTCTGCCCTCAGGGGTTCATCTCAGCAGCAGCAACAAGAAGCTACAGAAATGACAAGATCAAGGAAAGCCTTAGGACAAGAGAAGAAGCAGAGACTGTAAAGAAGTCTGTGACACAATCTTGACACACAATAGGCCACCTTGTGAGCGCTCTACTGCTAGAAGCAGATGTTTGAGCAGCATTGCCGCACACTTCCCACTGAGGCTCTGAATGCCGCAGTGAGGGTATGCCTCATGTTGAATAAGCAGAAGCTCAAGACAGAACTGTTTCTTATTTGTGAGAAATCTGAATTCAGTGACTACTGTTTTGCACTGGTATTGTACCAGATTCGTTTAAGTTACAAACTCTGGACATATTTTCTGACATTTCTGGCTTTGTTGAACATCTTGGTTTCCACTCCCATGACAACAAGTAAAGCTAGAAGGTGTTCTCAACATTAACAAGAATCAAGGCATTCCTACAAAATACAATGGGTCATGAGCGTCTAATGCACTGGCCATGCTTTCCATGGAGAGAGAACTAGTCAGGAGCATGCAGAGTAAATTATTGATCACTTTGCAGCTTTAAAAGAGAGACAAGCAAAGTTTCAATACAAGCAAGGCAGATTAGTGGCACATCACTTTGTAGAGTCTCTCACAGTGATGTTAAGGCTGAATGTTAGTATTGTGACAATGTTGTAAATTTTATGTGCTTAAACCAAACAACCCAGGGTGTGAACTCTGATGGGTTACAGCAGGGATCTCCAACTCTAGTCCTTGTGAGCTACTGACCTGCAGGTTTTATATACCTTCCGTCTGCAACACACCTAACTCAAATTAATGGGTCATTAACAGACTTAAACTTGACAAGACAGAACTTCACAATAATCTGTTGGAGAAACATTTTATTTGAGCCTGTCATGATAAAGGGATGCATGTGGGTTTTATCATGTTCATAGAACTTATGTGGGATCTGTGTGGGTTCTGTGTATAAGATGTGTAGGTTATGTCATGATTATCGGATGTGAGGGTCCTGTCATGTTCATGGGATTTATGTGGATTGGTTTTGTGCATGAAATGTGTAATGGGTTATAGTCATGTTCGTGTCGTCATAATCATGGTATTATGTCTAGTTTAGATCCTGTTTTGGATCATGGAGTTTATTATGTTTTTGTTTAATTCATGTTTATAGGTTTTTGTTTTTAATGTCTTGTTTAGGATTTTGTGTTGTAGTTTAGGTTTGGTTATATACATAACTGTACGTTTTTGTAAAGATCATGTTTTTGGTTTTTGTTCTCAAGTTTAGTAAGGTTTAGATCTTGTGTTGTCATTTAGGTTTATATGTAGGTCATGGGCTCCACCTGGGCTGACTGCTCATGCATGTCACCTATTTGTGTTGGTGTTTATATCCATGGTTCATGTCATACTTTGTCAGGTCCTTTTGGTTTTGTTTTTTTGTTTTTTTTGGTCGGTTTGGTTTGAGTTGTAGTTTTATTTCTTTGGTTTTCATCCAGCATGTCTCATGGTGTCGGCATCACGGTTGGTCTGAGTTTTTCATGTTCCTTTTTCACAGTTTTAGCATTGAACGGTGTTATGTCAAGTCTTGTTTTTTGGTGCTGCAATAAATAACTTATCATTTACTTCATTTTTGCATCCTGTCCTAAACTGTCTGCGAGTGGGACCACACTCATCCTTCCCCTGGAAAACATCTAAAACCTGCAGGACAGTGGGCCTAAAGAACCAAAGTTAGTGATCATTAAGTTGCAGGACAAAGGCCATGTACGGGATTGTTTCTTTCTGAGAACACACAATCAATTTACTGTGGATGTTATTTTTTTTATGATAATCTTTTCATTGAAATAGTTTATGTGAATATGTTCATTAGTGTTCATGTTTGTTAATGGGCATTTAATAGATTTTATAGATCTTCCAAAAAAAAAGTTTCTCATCATAGAAAAAGTTTCAAAAGCTCATTTGGTTTAAATCTTTTATGACTTTTGAATTTCAAGTGCATTTAAATGTGGTTTGACCTTGAAGCACATCATCTTTCTGTTTGGTTTTTATGTGACAAACCACTTCTAGAATTCCTTAATTTTGCTTTTATTACAGTAAAAAAAATTTCTTGAACAATTGTAAGACATGAAGGTTGAACTTATCTGTTATCTGTCTTTTTGCTATTAGTCTCTCGGTTCTTTATATTTCATTGTCAAATTATTGGCCTTTCATTTTTATTGGCACGTAAAGTCGTTTCAGCTGATTAGCCAACCTATACAAAAATGTTTTCTTCATACTTGAGGAATTTGTATATATGTGTGCATAAACTTCTTTCTACAGCATCGTGTACACTATTAATCTTGCAATAAAAGAATGTTTTCTTAAGTCGTGAACTGCAATTACTTCCATATGCAGTTCCTTTTTTATTTATGGTAAAGCATTTATATCTCCATGTTTGAAGCTAAATTAATTGATGACATTTCTCCTGTTGGTGACTCATTAAATTTATCATTTAATGATGAGCCTAAAAAATAAATAAGACTTCATAGGCTGGCTCTAAAAAGGAAAACACAGGAAACACAGTTATCTCATTTTATAAAAGATGAGAAGAAGATAAAGACTATCTTTTTTGGTAAACATTTATCCCTTTACACCTGAACCAACTAAATTTAAAGTTATAGAGGAAGGACAATTTTTGTGTGTCTGCACATTCCAGAAGAAACTTATATGCATATCTATTTAATATAAAAACAAATAAATAAAATCCAGCAAAGGAAATTTCTTTTTTGTAAAAAAAAAAAAAAGAAATTTCCTTCTTTAAGGAAATTTAATTGCTGCTTTTTAATTCAGAGAAAGTCTTCACTAAAGTGCTTTGGGTGCCTTGAAAAGCACTATAGATCCATTAAATTAACTATTCAGTTGTTCAAGAAAGACCACTGAGGATAATTATTCCCAAAAGTGGGGGTCCCAACCCACAAGTGGGTTGTAGGACATTCACTGTGGGTCCCAAAATAAAAATATTATTTAATCTTGCTGTATTCATTAAGATTTTCACAGCAGTCAAACGTTTGGACGCACGTTCCCATGGGAATGTATGTCCAAATGTTTAACTGGTAGTGTATAGGCTAGTCATCTCTGAGCAACACAAGAGAGCTCAATGTTTTAGTGCCACACTCTCAGTTTCCAATATACTACACATCCCCCAGAACTAAAGTTAGTCAGCTAAAAGAAAAGCATGCTAGGCTAATGAAGAAGAAAGATCCAGCTAAAAACCAGGCTGATACTGACACCTGCTGAACTACTGTCCCTGAGGGGACATAGATAGAGACAGGTTCAGACAAAGAAAAGATTCTTACTAATGTAAGTGAAGCTACTTCTTGTGAGAGATGCCATAATGATGATGGATTTTAGGAAATCTGAACTAGTGGATGTTTTCAGTCTGACCTTATTAACGGAAAATAAACACAAAAAATTTATATGCATCCTCTTGAATGACAACGCAATTTCGTGAAAGATTATTGAGTTCGATAATTTTGAGAAGCAGCTTATTTTTAAAAAGTTAGTGCAGCAGGGGAATTTTCAGTCCAACCCAATGAAAGCACTGATGTCCCAGACTGCTTTTTGTTAGTTTACGTGTGTGGAGGACCTGTTATGTTGCTTGAGTATTTCTACCAGAATGACAAGTGAAGATATTTCTGTACTGAACAACTTTATGGTTACAAGGTTTGTGTTGGACATGGCTAACTATGAAGGCATAATAAGTAACAAATATGATGGGCAGAAACAGAGGAGTTGTGAAACGAACCATGCAGGGCTGGCAACGTTTTCATGTGGAATCATTAGCTGTGTCCCAGTTTAGGGCCTGATACTTTGATGTGTGTTGACCATATAGACTACAGAATGTCCTACATAGTCTACACACTTTAAAGTCCACTTAACGTTTATGAAATGAGACAGCCTACTCAAAGCCGTTGATATACTACTTCATTGTAAGTGTGGTCATGTGGGTCATGGAGCCTCCAATAGTTCCAAACAAACCCCGTGCTGCCATGCTCTACCACGGAACAGACAGCAACGATCAGCTTACTGAGGGTGAAAACTAAATAAACATATTATTTCTGCACATATTTTTGTCAGTGAATGCATTATTATGTTAATGCTGATTTAAGTGATGATCAAGTCATGTTTGACAATAGATTAAATAAGTGTAACTAGCACCATCTCAAACAACAAGCTAGTATTTATTAAAGATCAGTCACGATGGTCCTCATTAGCCTCTACATTTCTCACTGATAACCACCCATACAACCAGGGCCGGACTGGGACAAAAAGTCAGACCAGGAGACATTCACTCACTCAGGCCACCCCTACTCATATGCTGCACACATATGCTCACACCTATGTGTGAACAAATCCATGCACCAACATATGGGTAAGTAATCATCACAAGCCCGTTATTCTATTTCAAATTCAAATCAAATTTATATTTAACAGCCATGAACACAAAACTAAAAGCCACCAGTTCAGTGATTTTCACTCTCCCACTCATCAAAAGGTTCAGTACAACAGCTCAGTAGCATTCCTGATGAGTTAAACAACATAACTTTTATTTTTCTGTTAATTTTTTCTATGCCAGATTACTATAATAGATTTATTAGAAAATGAAAAAGTTGACTCAACTTAAAAAGATAAGACACTGTCCAACATTATCAAGGGTTCCCAAACTTTTTCAGCCCACCTGTAGAGCCATGTTTGGTTCAGCAAAACCCACCAAATATTTGTGTTTTGTTCATGTTTAACTGTTTAGGTTTAGGTTTAGGTTACTGTAAATCTACACATTCATTACTCATAATTGTAACAATCACTGGTCCTGCTCTTGCTCTGTACCTGCTACCAGTTCCTCTTTACTACTAGTGGAGTGTCCTCCCTCTGAAGCACCTGCATTATATCCAGATTTGCAGCAAACACACACACACACACACACACATACACACACACACACACACACAAGCACATATTCCATATGGATTTGTGAACATAAACCTCAGACATCAAACAGCAAACGTAAAAAGTTGCAATCATATCATTTATAATAAAACCAGATAAACACACTGATAAACTGATTAAATCAAAAGTTCCCTCATCAGCATTTAACCTGGACTAATGAAAAGTTCCTCACTCTCACAGCTGTGCAGCTACTTGCGTGTTGGACAGGGACAGATGTGGACAGTATATGCGGACAGACTGTTATAGCCAAGCTGCCAAAGTATTAAAATATCTTGACCTGTCAGTTTAATACAACACAAATAATTAAATAATTGTTTTATTTTGTCCTGGTTATACCAGGAAACTCCAAATATGAGCTAGTGTATATAAACGGTTAGCATATCCATTTATAGTTCTGTGTTTGGGCTGATGTGGTGTAATAATAAAAAACAAACCAGTGCAACATTTCCACTAGAATGAAGTTTAGACAGGAGGTAGTAGCCTACCAGCTCATTATTACAGCTACATAAAAGGGCTCATGGAGAATCTCAAATAGTGATCATCATGTTATATGCAGATAAAAGTTTGCCCCCAAATAACAAGTTCTCTTTCTGCTCCCCTTTCCTCTTTTTTTTCCGAGTCCATTAGTAAGGGACCAGCACTAAGTTCCTCTGTTTTTCTGATGTTCAGCCTCCACGTGCTCTTGTGTTGATTAGTTCTCGTGTTGAAAATAAAAATTGACTACTGATATTTTTAATCAATCACCAATTGGTGAAAACTGACAAACACAAATCATTTTATTGGTGGGCGGGGGCCAGTTTCTGCAGACCAATCAGCTGCATCAAAGTAGTTCACCATGATTCTTTTTTTTTTTTTGTTCAATGGTTTGTTTGTAAATTTAAATCTGCACTGTCTCTCTTAAGCTAAATTAAAAAAAACAAAAAAAAAACAAAAAAAAAACCTTAACTTGATTATGCTTTGTTTATGTTTTCCCTTTTTGTCTTTTATTTTAAATTATGCTTCATATATTCTTATGTTGTTAATGTCTTTGTAAAGCCCTTTGAATCCCCATGTTGTTGAATTGAGCTGTAATAATAAACTTGCTGTGCTTTGAATGTAAAAGGAAACGTCTCACTGAGTAACCACTTGGTTTAACTAAAAACTCACTTGACATGCTGGTGGGACTGACACCAACAGGCACAAGAAATCAAGGGAAACCTTTCAAGAAACAAACTTTTTATTGACATAAGACAACAGAGCAAGGCAATAAAGTAAATAAATCAGCTTCAGTGTGCATAATGAAATGATAAAAATAAACCTTGGGGAATGAAATGTGACAAACTGATGGATGTCAGTGTTCCTGCCTGCTGCTTTTTTTAAAAAATGGCAGTAATTACTAAATCGACTACAGAACATGAATGTAGAACAGCTGTAAGGGTAGAACATGAGCTAATATCAATGAGTGTTACCAAATAAGTGCACAAGTATGTGTGGAAAAAGTAATGCAAGAGTAAAGAGGGACGATAAAAGAGTGATAGTGAGTGAATACAGATGCACAGGGAATTGGTGAAATATAAGTTAATTAGGAATCAAATTTAGGTGATTACTACTCAGTTATTGGTGCATGGAACATGGAAAGCAAAAAGGGACAAGGCAGTTTTAATAAATATTTAAACAGTTTTAATAAAGTTTAATGGATAAAAGTCAGTAGGCTCTGGATAATTACATAACAGGTCATCTGCTCTGTGATTTTCTATTATATGTAATAGAGAATTCATGAAAAGCATTACAAACTACAGAGCTTTCCCTGTTACTACGCGTTAAAATCCCCAGTACAAAACTGTTCACATGACCCCGAAATGTCATCTCTGGACACCGGGCTAAACATAACCAGTAACATGAGAACACAGTGATAATACGTTTCCTCTAACCTAAGTCATAATGAACATCAAATTCTATGAATCTATGAATAACAATGCACTTGATCAGTACACTGAAATAAATAATATAAGACCATGACCACACTTTTTTTTAACTAAAACAAAAAAGCTGGGAGGCCATGGTGTAAAAGCACAATAACTATAACATGCAAAGACAAAATACAATTAAACAAAATTTTATCACATTTAACAGACGCAAATATGTTAATGCAGGAAGTCCGGAAGTTTTCGTGACTTAAAAGACTGCTATTACATTGACTTCCCTCTGAAAATTAATGAAATGCATTGCCGATGAACGCAGTCTGATGTGGTGTTTATGATTTTGAACGTCTCCAGTAACCCGGAAGTGCGGCGCCATTTTTTGTACACGGGAGTCAATGAGTGTATCAACGGCTCTGAGCCTTCCTAGCCAAGGAGAATTTTCCATAGTGCCTCAGTCCCTTATTGCCTAGCACTGGCAGATGTGACAGCTATCCAATTAAATAAGAAGGGTCCCACTAATTCCTCTTAACAGCTCATCTTAACAGATTAATTTATAAAAACAATATGGAGCCGGAAATTTTAATTTTCTTTCTTTTCATTTATCTGTTTTTTGAAATTGAAAATATGTTGAGGAGGTGACCCAGACAAGCTGTCCTCAGGCTGTGAGCGCACCTTGTCCAGGTAACGTTAACTCCAATGGAAAATAATACTGGTGAGACCCGTGTAATTAAATCCATTTGTTGTAGGTAAGGTCACAAGCTAATATTGCCATCCCAGCTTCTCTGCCTATGGTGACAAACACAACTGAACTTCATTTATTATTAAAACTTATTTTATGTCAAAAAAAATTATCCAAAGTCTTGTAATAAAAATAGATGTTGCCATCCTACTGCACTTACAGAATCATAGTTAGCTAATAATTCTTTTGTGTGAAGTTATATATATATATATATATATATATATATATATATATGCTGACTTTCCCCTCTACTTTTCTCTAAACCAGCCCAGGCCACTGTACTATTACATCAACTAATCTGTGCCTGTGCTGGACAGGTATTTTGGAGGTGAGGACACTCTGCAGGATTTTTGCCTCAGAAGGGAGGCCCTGGCAGTGCTGCTAGGTTTCCTACAGAAGGATGACATGAATGGGGTGCCACAATCGAGACCCTTTTTTTTCTGTTTTGGTTGGCTCTGGGGCATCATACAGGGTGGTCAGAGTTTTTGGAATGCACCGTTCCATCACATCGTTCGCAATCATCGAGGAGATGGTGCCCATTCGCCATCAGGTCATCTGTCTCCCAACAACTGGAGCAAATTTGGAAGCAGGGTCTCGTGGGTTTGCAGGACTGGCAAGACACCAAGCTTTTTTTTAAAGCTGCAGGTGCTATCGACAGCTGCCTTATCAGGATACAGGCACCAAGCGGCCCTGATGGTCACTGTTAACAGAAACGGGAAATTGTTTTCATCATTAATTCTACAGGCTGTTTGTGACCATCAGGGCTGTTTCATTGACACATATGTGAGCCAGCCGGGGTCAGTTCATGACTCCAGGTGCTCCAGCACAGCCTACTGTACAGGAGGTCACTATACTCTCCTCCAGGTCACTTTATCTTGGCTGATGGTGGGAACCCTTGCCTTCAGCAGCCATTCTCCCTCATCACTCCCTACAAAAGGCAGCTGCGAGGTGTGGGAGGCCAACGCTTTAATTACTATCACTCCACTCAATAATAGAGCGTGCTATTGGGATGATGAAGAGCCACTGGAGAGCCTTTGTCCCAACACCTTGTCCATGAGGACAAACCAGGGAGAAGTTGCCGCAGACGGTTTCCTTTCCACACTGTCTCCAGTCTTTGGGTTAGAGTCACCTTCTCCTGGAAGCCCATTTTCTCCAGGATGGTTCTGATTGAAAAAAGGGAACAGAAATGGGACATACATACACATTTGCACACACCTGAAGAACTATGATATAAGGTTCTGCTAAATGTTCTGTTTAGCTTGTTACTGGAGGATTTGTACAGGATAACTAACGTCTAATGTCACTGTATACCCATCCAACACTGAAATAAAATAAAAAATATATAGTTATATTATATTTAAAACATTAAATGTCACTGTGTTTCTGTTACGGGAGTAAAACTCTGAAATGATTGTCCTGAAACATTAAAATTGCGATTCCTTGAAAGCATTTAAAAAGATGTATAATAATTATAAAATTGTTCTTGACCCTGATGCAACTCTGGTCTTTCAGCTGCAACATAGGATGTTGACAGAAAACCAAAAGCTAATGTTCATCATGTTATTATTAACAATATTAAATTAATCATTAAATTATTAAATAATGACAAATAATTATAAAATAAGTTCATATCAATTATTATGTAGTAATATATTAGAATATATTATAGAATGTTTTAATATAATAATTTATAATTATTATATTAAATTGTATTAATTTGACCATTGCAGCCTTACATGAAGAAGGTCGCTAGTTTGAGCCTCGGCTGGGGGGAGGTTTGAACCTGGGGGACGGTGGCCTTTCTGTGTGGAGTTTGCATGTTCTCCCTGTGTATGCATGGGATCTCTCCGGCTTCTCCGGCTTCCTCCCACTGTCCAAAGACATGCATGTTTGGTTAATTGGTTACTTTAAATTCTTCCTAGGAGTGAGTGCGTGTGTGAGTGGTTGTCTGTCTCTTGTGTTGGTACACCCTGGACTTGTGGCCTGTCCAGGGTGTACCTTGCTGGGATAGGCTCCAGCTTACCCGCAGCCTGTAATGGACTAAGCAGTACAGAGAATGAATGAATGAATAAATAATTATCCAATAAACTTATCATTGTATTAATTTACTATTAAAATATTCTTGTTAAATACATGAACATGATTAATAAAAGCAAAGTAATATTTGAATCACTTAAAGGTATGAAATTCCTAAGTTTTACATATCTTAGGACATTTAAATGAACACCGACAAGTTGATTCCATCTGAATAATATGAGGACAAAAAATAATTTTTTTTTTATTTAAAAGTTTAAATCCTGTCTGACCGCGCATGTCATATTGTTCAGTCTAATTTTTAAATTTACCTCAGTTATCTGTTGTTTTCTAGCCAGTAGACCCTAAACTTAGTACCACAATTCAAGAGAATATATATATATATATATATATATATATATATATATATATATATATATATATATATGTGTGTGTGTGTGTGTGTGTGTGTGTGCGTGCGTGTGTTTTATGTATTTGATTTTATCACATTTATACTAAAGTGAGGTAAAAGAAATACACTTAAAAACATTCTCTTCAAAACTCTGCTGCTCATTTGTGGCTGTGCGAAGTGAATTCTGGGAGAAAAGATGCTGTGAAGGATGCATCACCAGCAGCCTTCCTTTGAGGCCAAATGAAGTGCGGATTTGTAGGGTGGATTCGGAGGTTCTTCGAAATGGAACAGTGCATGGTGCACCACAGTGACGTATGCAGCCAAAGAATTAGCACTTTAAAGTGTCCAGACCCTGCACTGGTACACAGCTATTGTTTCATTCATGGAACATGGAATACCCCCTGATCTTAAAACAATTAAAGTTATTTGTGTTGTGAACTTTATTAAGGCCAGCACACTAAATAATCAGCTTTTTGATCAACTGTGCGCCGGCATGGGGGAAAACATGCACTTACTGGTTCATACTGAAGTTCTGGCTTTCCAAGGGTAGAGTTCTTCAGATAGTGTATAAACTGAAAAATCTAATTCATGATTTAGTCTTTACATGCTGGGCAGTTCGCTGATGAAGGCTTCTTATATTAATTATCTGGCAGATATTTTCATCTCAGCAATTTCCCAACAAATTGTTTGCATACACTCTTTTGAAATGCTTGAATTTTGCCTTGAAGTATCTTACTTGAATATGTTCTTAACTACTACTTTTTTCTTTTTAGATTTGCTGGTTTAAGATAAAGCTTAGATTGCAATAAAAAAATAGTGTGAAATGTTTGTTTATGCACAAATTATCTTATCGTGATTCATAAGCAAGGCGTAATGTAAAACGTGTCACAGATATTTTTCAGCTTTAAGAAGTGGGTAAAATAAGTTTGGGGAACACTGCACAAGGAAACTGCACACTTTCCTTGAAGATGCAAGTTTAAATATGACAAGATATGTTCACTTATCCAAGGATGTTCAAATTCACTGTGAGGTTCTTATAAATTTTATTTCTAAATACAGCTATTTGTTTCCCTTGAAAGGTTAAAACTTATCATTACCATACTTATTATTTATATTTCTCATCATTTTGCTTTTACTTGTATTATTTGTTTTTTCATATTTATTTTAGACATTATTCAATGTTGTTTGAAGCCCTGCAGAATTCATAGATGGACTGACAATAAATTTTGTTGATGTGGCAATAAATTCTAGCTTTCTTGGTTTGAGCTGAGTTGTTGACTTCACACTGAACTATAAATGCTAAATTATAATGCAACTTGAACATGATTATGCTGTGGACCTGTTTATCAGGAAGTTTTCTGCCCTGACCTCCTAAAATCATAAGTGACTACACCTGCTTTAAAGGAAACATACTATTACTTTTTTCAGATTTAATTTGAAAAGTGATAAATAACGTTACTGTTATTGTTAACATTATAAATCTAGAATTTTACAGTCTTTTTCTTGCAACAAGGGGTTAACTGTTTTACAATCAATCCCATATTTTTATAAACTTGTGTGTACAGTTTTATGTTACAACCAACCATTCTTGAATCTTACAGTATATCTTTACAACTACAACTGGCTGATAGCATTTCTAACAGTACAATAAATAGAAATCACACCCAAGTTTTAAACTAACCCATGACCAATTTACTGTTAAACCCTGCATAAAAATGTTATGCTTTATGGAGTTTATCAGCTATGTTTATCAGCTAGGATAGGATTAATTAAAGTGATACACTGTGAATGTTTCTTTTTTTTTCTTTTGAAATAATTAATTTCTAATCTAGAGTGCATATACTTTTGCAACATAAAACCATGTGCAAATAATAATAATAATAATTAATAATAATAATAATAATAATAAAAAATTTACCAAGGACATTTTTGCTTGAGCTGAAACACAAAGTTATTTTTTCTTATTCCACTTATTCATTTTCATATCTGTTGTCTTTTGTAGAGAGCAGCATTTCCTGCAGTTATGCCTGAAGATAAAGGGTTTCATTGGCAAAGTAAGGAGGGGCAACATGTCAGAAAAAGAGGCCAAATACAGCTCAGATTTCTTTTCAGTATCACTTTGACATACCGGTACAAACATCCCTGCAGAGGCCCTCCAGTATTCATCATCCAAGTTTCATGTTAGTCTTTCAAGCATTTTAATCCTGACAAAGTGTGAGGAGAAAATTAGTCTCTGTATTAACACCATAAAAAGAAGATTGAATGAGTTCAGTACCTTATTCTGAGTTTAAATTAATCTCCATGTAAAACTATGGGCGACAGTGAATAGGAGAACCATTTTTCTACCTCACATGCAGCAAATCTCTCTACATAGCACATTTTGATTCATGAAAGGATCAGTGCTTTACTTAATGTTTTGGTATTCAGCCAGCCCCTCCACTTTTAAGTCTGCCTAGAGTGCATGAAATGTTAGGTCACTGTGTCCTAAAAAAAAGTCCAAAGATGTTATGCCAGCACATCTCATTTCCATTTCAGTGTATAAAAGGCATCCTTTCTGAATGCATTTATGGCAAAGTTTCTGCATTTATTTGTCCATTGAAAAGGCTTTGAAAAGATGCCAGAAAACCAGAAAATTTAACCTTTTCATGACCCAAAATGAAAGTTTAGTCAGTCATGGTAAATTTGTATCAACATGGATTTCAGAGATGAACCTTTGACATTTGTCATTTAAGCAAAATACTTTAATCACTATGCTAGCATACTATCAATGATAGCACAAACTGATGGAAAGAACAACCAAGACCATGTTTACACAGCATAAATGAAAAATACTTAATTTATCCCAGATGAAAATAGTTTTTAGTAGTAGTAGAAGCAGTGTTTTGTTTTGTCTTGTTTCTCCTGAAGTCAACAATCATCTCTTTTGTTTTGTGTTCAAGATGAGGTAAATGTTACTGCACAATCTTACCAACGGACTGACTCAGATCCTTGTCCATTACTTATACACCTCACATCAGAGCATTTCTGCAGATGACAGGACTCAGACTTGTATTGCAAGTCTGAGGTACAGTGTGAAGAGAAATGGTGAGAGTACAGTCTCTTGTGGTGATCCAGTGCTGCTGACCATCATCTCAGACACACAACCTCTCAGTCTCATAAACTGATCTGTTTGTTAGGTAGTCATAAATCAAAGTGGTTGTTGAGGTATTTACCTGAAATTTATGGCTCTTTATGGCAAACAGAGCAGGCTGAATTGTATTAAACTAATTTGAGAAATCAAAGAACAACAGAGTAAAGAAGAAGTATAAATGCTGAATTATTACAGCAAATAACAAGATTTGGGCAAATGTAAATGTTTCCTGGCAATGCTTAATGCAATCAAACCCAAACAAAATATGTGACCAGATTAAACAGAAATCAGCTTTCTTTGATTATTTTATTTGTCTGCAGATTTTTACAACCTTTTTCATGGTGAAGTTTCTCTCCTCGGGTTGTTAGCTTTTTGCTTTCTCAATCAATATTTTTTTGTTCGCCTCTTCTTCTTTCTTTATTTCTTTTTGTACTGATTTAGTTCTTTCATCTGAGGCCCCAAAATCTTCCACTGCTCACCAGAACCACTCCAATCTTTTCTCTCCTTGTACTTGACCCAAAAAAGAAAGAAAGAAAAAAACTTTAAAATGCTCTGGCCTTTTTCCTAGCACTTGTTACTGTTTCATTCTCTTGTAGAAGCTGATATTCAATTTGATTTCATCCTGTCTTCGGTACAGTTGAGCCAAAGAGCTTGGGGTCCGTTATATTGATCTTTAAATGGATGATGAAAAAGGCCAGGACCTGACGGGCAATTGGCCAGCCTTGAGTCTATTGGCAGTGTCTGCTCTGATTACAGTCTAGGATCTGGGAACCCTTTTTTTTTTGTTTTTTTGGTGACACTTGTCAGCAGGACTGGTGGAAGCTTAATTTGAATTGGACACAGTGTAATAATACCAACACTTGACCTTACCCGGGACCGTTATTTGCACACATATCATAAGGTTTTGAGTGACATCTTCTTCAGATAAAGGGGTGAAGTGATTTTAAATGTGCCAGAAAGATTTAAGAATTTAGTTAAACTGCGCAGACTGCATGAAGTTGTCTGAAGTCTCTCTATAATACAGTTCAGACCACATGAATGTGCTTAAAAAGGGAAGTGTTTTTATTGTAATGCACTTTGTCATAGCAACGCTACCAATGGAATCTCTCTCAGAAACGTCTATTCTGTTTGTGGTTTTCCTAGAGAAGGTTGGAATCGGTAAAAGGTCACAGCCTTTCAATCAAGTGTTCTCTGAAGTTCTTGACCTGTTCTGCTGACTTACAAACAAGTGAGAAGTTTTTTTAGTCACTCCAGCATCTGTCTAATTAATTTTTAAGAGCTATTTCCAAACACCAATCTGTTGCCAATTTTTAAGGGTTTAGGAAAGATTAGTTTTAACTGGGAAGATTTCCCATCAATGGCTTTCTATCATCATGGTATAGAAAACAACCAAGTACATTTTCCACATCTATAAAAGTTTTGACTGATAAAAGTGTTAGGTTTTAGGAAACATGTCAGTTTCATTTCATTCTCTAGAGAATGGAGAAGACATTGGTGGATGAAGCTAAGAAAGCAAAAAGAGAAGGTAATCAAGAACGAGGCGTAACAAGAGTAGACCTGTGCATGGCTTCTTGCTTTAGGTCACTCAGCTTGCCTGCTATGTCTTGTGTTGTTGCACTTACCTGATACTATTGTGGCAAATTTATCCACACTCAGATTTTATCCTAAAGGTGAGCATATTCTGACATAGAAAAAACAACTTACATAAAATAAATAGACAGATAAAATCTCAAATACATGTTTGTGAATTTTCTAGATAATAACTTTAGATATCAGTACCAAACATCAAGTGTACCAAAGCAAGACGCAGCAAATCAGCTTGCAATGCTTGCAGAGGCTCCAGGTTCATTAGGACGCCTGGGCTGATTACCGATTCCTTTCACCTGTTTGTGTTTGTATGTATCCTCCTGGGTTTGTGTCACTCTTTGTCAGATCCTCATGGTTTCAATTTGGTTTCTTCTCCAGCATGTCTCATGGTTTCAGCATCACGGTTTGTTATTGTCTTTTTATGGATCCTTGTCATCGTTTCTAGTATTAAGTTAACCGTATTATGCCTAGCCTTGTTTTGAGTTCTGGACTAAACCATTCATCTGTTCCATTTCTGCCTCCTGTGCTGAACTCTCTGCTAGTGGGTCCGCACTCATCCTTCCCCCGGAAACTGTTACACATCTGTATTATGTTGGTGAGGAGTAATTAACATTGTTGTACTACATTGTTTACAGAATAATCCAAGGCTTTAATTTATTGAATAACAATAGTCATCTATTCACTTTTTGTTGATCAAACTAATAAACTCAGTGTTTAAGTTCATGAAGCAAAAATAACATAATATGAGAATGTCTTATTGCCTCTTAAATTGTAGTTGGTTTATGTGCTGACATAAACCAGGTTTTAAATCCTAACAATCAAAAAATTAAATAACACCCAAAATACACTCAACAATCGCTGTATTTGCCGTATTTTAATTGACCTGTCTATAATCACTGCATAATAATTAAGTACGGAAAATGTGAAAGGAAATGTGTTTTTACCCAAATTTTCTGTTCCTTTTTACTGAGGGGAGGAAATGTGTATTTTTGCAGCTTCAGAAATACAATCCCTGAGCAATAAATAGATAAAACATAAGATACCAAAAAGTATCCCCAACTATACAAAAAAGTATGCAAAGAATATAGTGTAGATGTGAATATTGAAACATATATAACTATTTTAGATTTGCTTACAATATACAATACAAACTATATAAATACAAAGTATGGAAGTATCTAAGAAGGGGATACATAGACTAAAAAAACAAAAACAGTTATAGCACAGTTGATTGTTATAAACTTGTATTAGTCTGGATTAAATTACACTATATGTTACACATTACCAGACCAGGTACCTGGAATGATACTGAAAATTTGAAGTTGGCGTTCACTAAGCAGTGTGTGATTTCTTATTCCTTAAATGTGAGATGACTTGCAATCACTGCAACTAGGTATTTGAATTACCACCAAAATATCCAGATTCAGATAGGATTGTTTACTGTATGGTAACTCTGGTATATAGGTGGCATAGTGGAATGTGGCATAAATACACTCAAAGTCGGTGCAAAGTAATATTTTTGCTCGTATGCAGGGATGATAACCATCATCTTCCTAATGCAGTGCTTATTGCACTAAACACAGTGGAAAGAATCCATGCTGTTAAGCACTTGACCTGGTGAAATATCATGAGTTAAACTAAATTATTCCTGTGTGGACAATTGATGAGTTTGTTACACTGCATGGTAATTGCGCTGACATGAGTAGAGCTACAAAGTATATCAGTACAATCACTCAAGTGGATTTTGTCCATGTGCTTATTAGCATTTACAATGAGATGGCTCATGCCCAAACCCAGTCCCTCCTCTCCCTGTTGGAGACAGTATTCAACATGTCAACTCAAGTGCATTGAAATGGCTGACTGGCTTTGGATGCTTGAGTCTCTGGCATGGGATCAAATTGCACTCAAGCTTTTATACTCAGGTCTCCCCTATTCTGCTTCACAATCTACTTCCTGTAGTGCAAATCAGTGGTACACACAGAAATAATTTCAGTATGTACACTGCTCACAGCCCTGGAAACTATTTAACCGTTTTTCAACCCTGTTGGTAACCTGGACATGAAAGATGTTAAAACGGCACTAAAATCCAATTCAATCAGTGTAAGGAATAAAAAGAGAGCTGCATGCTGTTCACTCCTTAGCAGTCTCATATAACTAGCAGCAGTTAAAGGCACCAGATATCTGAAGCCAAATCTACAGCACAATCAATTTATTTAGACTAATATTAACCCTTTTTATTTTTTCTGACATATGCTGATATGAAAGCTTATTTTTTTAGAACATATGATACAGTATTTCACCCTGGGTTTAATTGCATGTATTTTATATTAAATTCATTCAATCAAAATAATTTACTCTTCTTGTTGCATTTTATTTTATTCTCATAATTTTATTATTGCTATTATTATATATGTTAACTTATTTACATATGAATTATTATAAAAACAACCTTAGCTTTTTAGTTTTTGTTTTTTGTTTAAAGTACATTTGTACGAACTTTTTATATACACTCTTATACCTGTTGCCCTTTAATTTTTTTAGGTTTATTTAATCTTTGTTTATGTCTTTATTTTTTTTTTTTCTTCTTCTTTTTAAACCCCAGTGTTTTCCAACATTTTTCTTATGTGGATCCACCATGCAGGCAGCTGCTTGCCTGCACAGTCTGCAGGGTTGCTGCCATGGTAAATGTCCTTGTCTGTCCAATTATCGCAGGGGAGGGCCACATGCTGTCCTGATCTCAGGGGTTCCTGTAGTGGCAGCCTCTGTAGTCATGGGTGGGGGGCTCCTAGTGTGGACGGATCCACAAGATATCAAGCAGCGACGAGCCAGATATGGATTAGAGTTTATGTTTGTGTAAAACGGATTGGGGTAGGGATGTACATGTGTATTAGTGTGTGAGAGAGTACCAAAGATTAGGTGTGTTTTTAGTTTGGTTAGGTTAGATACTTCGGTATGTAAGTTTTTAATTTGCAAAAATAGTTTCTTTTTTTGTTTTTGGTTTTCTGCTGTTGATGATGATGATGGTAGAGGCTGCGGTAAGCTGCACTGCTTTCACATCACTGAGGTTCTGTTTTGAGTAAAGACACCCAATAAAACCAGTAAGTCTGAGCCGTTGATGATGTTACAGTTTCCAGCAAGAAAACAGCAAATTAACTGGTTGTGCAGACTAACTGGCTGTTTACTGGTTAACTGATTGTGTTCACTTGTTGAAACAACAGATCTTAAATTTAATTTTATGCCTTCCTGAACTAAATCATGTTATTGAATGTGAGAACATGATTTTTAACCATCATTCATCAACACTGACAGCAGGTCAGCAGCTTTCTGATTTTCTTTATTACTCTATTTGTTCTTGGTTGTGGGCTGATGGTCGAATGCGTTTGGTTCATTAGTCCATATGTTAGCCTCATGCAGCTGTTAGCCTTTTTACTAAAGATTCCAAAAATTTTGGAAAAAAATATCTCAATTCAATCTTTAGTTGAGATAACATCTCCAGAAGAGGAGAGCAGGCAGCGGACAGAGAGACAAGGTTTCAAAACTTTGTCCAGAAACAGTTTTCAGCCATCTGTTCTATTTTCTTTCACCATCAAACAGAAAGCAAGACAAATACTGCTCTAATATTCATCACTGTGATGGAGTTTTGATATATATTTTAAGAAATTCCAATATTGGCAGTATTTAACATTTCTATGTTTTGTCATTCATGCTGACTCATGCTAACTCATGCTAACTGGCTTTAATGGTTTTAAGGAGTTACAAGGTTGATAGGCAGGGCTAGGCAGGTTTATTTGTATAGCACATTTCATATACAAGACAATTCAAAGTACTTTACATAAAACATTAAAGCATTAAGAAAACATAAAAAACAAAATCACATTTAAGGGAGCTCAGAGATTTGTAGGGTGCATGATTGCATATTGCCCAAACTGCCAGGGCCGATTTTTTGTCTCAGTCCACTCCTGGTAATATAGCACAGTGTGTCTTTCTATCACACAGGAGTTGTTGCTACGGATTTTTTGTAATGAGTGTTCTTTTAATTAATGCCTGACTGGCGAAACACCTTGATAGGAAGCAAACAAAAAACATGTTTAACATTTACTCTGTGACAATGAGTGTAGGGATGTAGATGTTATGGAACCCTCAAAACAGGAAAACAATCAGCAGTCTCGAAGGGTAAAGCATCTCACGTACATGGAAAGATTCTCCACAGTCAGTTCTTAGAGCTCTGAGTTTTCTTTTACTTAGAAATAAGTTATTTTCTTTACATTTACAAACAGCTCACCAATAGCGGGGTGGTTCACAGCAGGCATCACCACAGTTCGTTTCAGCAGTCAAATTTTCAACCTGCATCGCATCTCTGTCCCCCCCCAACACACAACACCTAAATAATTATTGGTTAAACCATCCTACAAAAAGATGGTGTCCCTCACATTTCTAAATACCAATAAACTACTATTTACAGCATAACTTCCCTGAACTTTACAACCTACATACATTGTGACTAACTAAACTTAATACATAACAAAAAGCAAAAGTAACATTCACAGAAAACAAACTAATCAAAACCCTCATTCACTCACATCCCTCTCTGCTCTGACTCCTTGGTTCAGCCCAATCAGGTGATTATTGGACAATTTCCAGCAGCTTGGGTCCTTTGGCTGCCCTCATGTGTGCGCTCCATGAAGCCACGCCCAGCAAGACTTCAGAGAGAGATGTTAGTGACTTTTCCCAAAATAAATTAAACTACAACTTGGGCAAAAAAAAAAAAAAAAAAAAAAAATGTCACAATATATGGAACACATTCACCTCAGTGAGGGGGCTGTCACGCCACACCCTCACAATGAGCTTGAGTTTGTAGCTAACAACCACATCCCACCTCTTGATGTCAATTCACAAACTGGAAATTTTGTAAAGTACGTTTTTACATTTCTTGCCATTTTGTTGTTTTTTTCATTGCTTAAACATTTTCCATGACAGAACAAAGCATAGCACTGCAGAATCTCATCTGTTTGCTTGGATGGAGCAGATTGGAAATTGCTGTTTGTTACATGTCTATTTATCTAATTTTCAACTTAAAATTTTACATCAAAATATAATCTCCCATCTCCTCTGTTACTTACAGGTTGCTGAACAGGGACAGTAAACAGGAGTGAGTCGTGGGATAACTTCTCAAAAGGTGGCCATGCATGGTAGTTCTCTATAAGTAAAATAAGAAATCTTGCTATTTATAGTCTCACTTGAAGGTATTTAGGTGGTCAGCAGCTGAGAAATATGGCACATACAATACTGATTTACTGAGTAATTTGTCAGTGACTGGTTAATTTTCCTCTCAACAACCAGTATCAATACCATACACAACATTTAAACATAGTTTTAATTTTATTTAATTTATTTTGTGTCATACAACTCTCATGCCAAGCCTGGATGTGTTTTCCTGAGTTTCTGCCACTTCTGAGTCATAAAAAAACACAGGCAGATTAAAGGTCTTTAAATAGGATTTAAAATGGGAACATTATGCTTCTGTACCAAAAAACTTACAATAAAACCAGGAGATACAGATAAGACAGACTGCCGTACAACCAGTTCTTATTCAGAAAATAAATCACTCTTTTCAAAGTGGAGAAAAAATAAATTGCTTCAAAAACAGCATGTGCTTCGAACAGGTGAAGACTGACTTGCAACTATGGCTCAAGTGGAAGAACAGCCAACATGAGCACAGAGTCAGAAAAATTAAAGCAAAACTAAAATGCCTTTGCCCAATTTATACTTGATACTGGAACAGGACGTCCTTAAAGAGATTTTTAAATGAAGAAACAAAACATGTTTGAAATGAAAGTAATGGTAAAATAGTGCCCATATCCTGGCATACATCAATATAAGTATATCATGAAAGATGTATAAAAATAGACACTTACATGCAATGCCAAAACCCAAATGGATTTCATAAGATGCAAAAATATAGCTTCATAAACAAAAACCCACTACTGTGTCTTCCAAACCATAAATCTGCTGGGAACACAAGCAGACAAAGGAAAGTGTGAATCCTGACAGGTTGAGTCTATCTGGGTGAGACCTCACAGCTTTCATGCATGATATTAACCTATCGCTCCACTCATGAAAAGGCCCCAGGCATTTTACACATTTGTCTGCCACAGACTGTAAAGCTGCATATGCTCTTGTAAAAAACACAGAAAACCCTAAGGTATTTTGTATACAGGACATGTCTTTGAATGCATGTGTCTCTCCCTTCTCCATTTTTTGAAACTTGTGTATGTGAAGATTTATGATCTTGGAAAGCCCTAAACAGAGCATATCTTTGAATAGCTTGACTTGTCATGAATATTTTTAAATCGTGGCAACATTGGATCCAAATGCTACCCCCTTTTGTGCACATATATATGCGTGCTCATCCACTGAAGGGTTGACTTAGACTGCTCCAGACTGTTCCCCATCGATAAACATGAATGCAACATATTGTGGTCTCTTGGAGCCAAAAGTGCATTCCTCAGCTCTTGTTAGGCGATCTCAGCATCTTTTTCACATTCTGAATTGATATTTTTAAACCTAATTTATTGTTGCTGAGTTCTTTGGAGAATTGTCATTCTCATTTTTTGACACCTTGTAGAATTGCAAATGCTACTTATTGGGTCTTTCTACACTTGTGATAACATTGGGGACATACAAAGACCTTGTTGTTACAGCATTGTATAAAAATCAAGTCACATTAAGGTCAGTCGGTTTCTTAAATTAAATAATATTCAACAAGCCCGGTGAGAAATGTTTTAAAAAGCACTGGGAGTTTTACACACACATGCATACGCATGCACACACATTTCCAGTGTTTTCTTGAGTTTAAGTCTCAGTTTTAAGTTGAGTTTTTAGGCTGCTGATTTGATAGCCTCTGCACAACTCGTTTGAGTCACTAAGGACCTTCTTTTTTTTTTTCTTCCATTTTTAAGACCTTCTATCGATATTTTAGATGTTTTCCAGACCTTAAAGAAAAACTGATCTCTAAACCCATTCTGTCTTAATGACCCCACTAGAGTTATTTTTAGTTACTAGAGTTACTTTTATCACAAAATATAATTGTAGCACATCATGCGGTAATTAACCTGCACCTCTTGACCATTTCCTGAACAGTTTATAAAACCACATTAAACATCTGTACTCTCAATTCACAAGTGGAGTCAGTGCAGCTCCACAATACAAGAAGCTATTGGCAATATTTTCCAACCCAAAACAACAAAGTTCAGACAGCAATGGTACTGAGTCTAGTAGAGACGAAGTTTATGTAACTTTATGGGGATTCAGAGTCTGAAAACTCCTGTTACTGACCTGTAGTTTTGCAGGAAAGAACAGAGAACACCCATGAGCTGTACTCTGTCGGCAGGCAGGCTCTAGAATGAGCATAGGTCGCTTCCAGCAGACTACCACACCTAGCGCTTACCTTGGGAGAAACTCCCTCTGCTGGCGAACTACATCATTACACTTACAACAATGGAAAATAAATCCACTTAAAGTAAAGAGACAGGCCTTCTTCATTGATAAGAACAAAAATCAACCAAAAATTGTGACCCTCTATTTGTAGGTGTCACATAAACAAATTAAAGTATATGTGTACGACACTATTTCAGGTTTGACCTTCAGTTTTTTTTTTTTTTGTTTTGTTTTTTTTTGCTGTTTTTGAAAACTTCACATTCCGGTGCTTTAATCAATTTGAATACAGGTTGCGCATCAAGTGGATATCAAGAAAAAGGAAAATAATTGACTAAAGGTCAAAATTTAATTACTTTAGTTACTTGCTTGTAAAAGTCCTCATTTTCTTTCCACTTTAAAAGTCTCTCAACATCAATGGTGATAATGACCAAAGAAGAAAGTCATCCTTGATCTGTCCTACCTTACTGTAAGTCTTTTCAATACAGAGCGTGACCTCCCTGTTTGCTGTTGTAGCTGGTGCACTAAGGACTCTCTTGAACAGTGTGTTATATCCTTCTGGGTCCAAATGCAGAGTAGTTCTTCAGGTGATTTACATGCATTCTTTACTGCTTGTGAGCTGTACACTCCAACAACAGCTTTTAGTCTTACCAAGTTGAAGAGTCTTGCAGTTTTGTCATTTCATGAAATTTGTTACAATTGACCAAATGGAAATGAGAAGCTAGCTCACCAAATTGCTCAGATCTAGCTCTCATTTGAACACTGATGTCCAGAAAAATTCCTGTCATTCCTCTCATCTCTGTCTGATGGTTCACTTCCACTATCTGTCAGGCCAAGTGTGGTGAATTTCTTCTAAAACTTCTAATTGAATATGTCTAACTCCTGTCTCATATCCAATGTCTATGACTTTGTTTTGCAGCATTTTAAAAAAGGCATCAGTTCATCATCAGCAGCAACCAGAGGTTGAGCTCCATCATTTGGGTAAACGTCACTTCACAACATCATCCAGTAAGTGGATGCACTTCATGAACTTGTTGAAAAATGTCCCTATTGCTTCAATTGTTTAAAAAAAAAAAAAAAATCTACTCTCAGTAATATGCTTTGCTGAATGCATCAGCACCAGGTTCAATTTATATACATAACAGTGAGATAACAAAGCCTTGGGCACCTTCTCTTTAATTTTAGGCTGCACCCCTTTAAGCTCTCATGCCATCATGGCAGCCCTGTCATATGTTTGAGCCACTCACTTTTTAACTAAGTTGTATTTCTCCAACATATGCAGCTGTAGTGGGGCTCATCTATCATCGCTTACATTATCAAAGCCCAAAAGTGCCTCCTTCACTTCACGGGCGTCCCTTTTTAATGCCACAAAGTGCAAAATGACAGGAATTTGTGCTTTGTTCGCGATATCAGTAGTCTCATCTCCTTTTACAGCAACAAATGAGGCTGTATTATTCTCATTTTAATATAATTTATTACTGACTTCTTCAATTAAATCATATTTTATCCTGTTGGATAGGCCAGAAAACACAGTGGATGTTTCTAAATCTAACCTCTCATAGTTCCCTCAGTTAGAAGAGCCTGCCATCTCATCGTTACCAGCTCCTGTTTGTCTGGGAGGCAGGTTGCATTAATTAATGAGGTCTTTTAAAATATCTTGGTTTTCCTTTACCTTTGCATTGTGGATGCTAATGTTAAGTCTATGTAGCTCATTCAATGCCAAATTGTTCCTTGAGGTTCCAAAAGTTTTTAAAGCAGTCCAGCTTTGAATGTGAGTGGTCAATCCTTCATGTTTGTTGAGGTTTCTTGGTACATTTTTCATGTCACAATATCCAGTGGTAGTCCAGATGTTATCACAGGTTGAGAACAAAAGGCAAGGAAAACAGTGAAGGTGGTTCCTTGCAGTCAGTCTTGTCAGGGGTACCTCTGCATTTGAAAAGAGCTATTTTTTTATCTTCTGCCCTGTAGTTTGAAGCTAACTTTTAGCTCCGCCATTCGTCTTCCATCACTCATCATTTTCTGTTTGAACTGAAATGCCAGTTTTTTTTAGATTTTTATTTTAGATTTTTAATTCTCCATCTGTGGAGTCAGATGACTCTTAGCATAAAAAAGCAAACTGCTGTAGCATGCTTCACCTGCTAATTTTAACTAACACATATGGCACCAAGCACCAGTTGCAACAAGCACCTGTTATTTTTAATTAAGAAAATGTAAAAAAGGATCAGAATTATACAGGAAATACTTGTATGATATATATAACTGGCAAATATAAATATTTATTTTATGTACTTTATTTATTTATTTATTTTTATTTATTTATTTATTTATTTATTAATGATTGGAGGTGAGGCTCTGCCTGGTCACGATCCCCTCCTAACAGTACTTCACTGATGCCTAGTTGTGTGCTTTATCTGTATAAGTGTGTGAGAAAAAATAATTGGGTGTGTTTTTAATTTGGTTAGCTTGTATATGAAGGCTCATCTTTAATGTTTTGATTTGATGTTTAAATTATTTTATTTTTGTATTTTGTTATTATGTAAAACACTTTGAGCTGCTCTTTTGTATAAAAAAGTGCTATATAAATAAAATTTGATTGATTGATTGATTTTAGTTAGGAATCACCTAATAAACATTGTTACCCCTTTTCAATATTTATATATATTTGTTAAGGCAAATTTGCCTCTCTATTTTAGAAAGCCTAACTATGCACCAGCTTGTAGTAACTGGGTGTAGTTGGATGTATGTGAGTGTTGCTTCCTCTTCAGAACTTCCTGTTGTTGTGTTAATAAACTAAGTGAACAATTTTTAGGTGAGAGAAAAGCAATACGCTTGTCTTCATGCCAGTAAACTGCACTTATGGTGTCACACCAGTCTGTGACCTAATATGTTATGTGACTCAAATAAAAAAGTTGGAACTAGAAGCCGTCAGGAAGCCCAGACCTTCACCAAACCATTGTAATTTCTTTTTCAATTACTGTGGGCATTATTTTTGAGTTAGGAAGCTCTAATGGTAAAATTATCCCCATCTATTTCCTGAAAATTTCATCATATCCGCCCATTACATTTTGAGTTATGTTGCTAACAGACAGACAGACAAACCATCGCTGCCAAACACACGACGACCGCCTTGGTAGAGGTATTAATAATTATGTTTTGTTATATATTGCATCTTCATAGTGCTACATTTAATAATTTTTTGGTCTTTTAATTCTCACATCTATTAATTTACTTTTGTGTATGCTTCCTCTTTTGTTTTCTTTAAAATATTCATCCTCCTAGCAAGCACTTATGTAGCTCTATATAATTATAACCCAGAAGCGAACAAACAGTTGCTGTTGTTGAGGTCCCATGGTTGAAAATGCCACACGCAATAGAAGCATCACCAGATCTACATAGCTGGAGTAGCTTGTTCCCTGTTCCAACCATTCCTTACATAATCCAACAGCCATACTTATGTAAGACTACGTTGGTTGTGGACTAGTAATGATGTCATCAGACAGCACCCAGACTGAGTTGTGCCCTCACAGGTGATGAATGAATGTTTTGAGGGTTTGCTCTGCAGGATGTTGATGTGCACTAGAGTGACAATGAAGCAACCCTAAACCATAAGTTCTACCACACAGCTCATCCATGAAGGTTTTTCCTTTAAAACTGCTCTGCTAAAACTTGCAATGTGCCAAGTATCACATCATATTAAAAAAATGTCTTTCCTTAGGCCATGGTCTTTATATGAGAACTGTAGTTTTGCTCTAATATTTAAAAAACAAATTTTATTTTTATTTATTTTTTTTTTTTTATTGTTTCACATACAGGTCAAATTTATGGAATATCTTTAAGATTCCAGACATGTTGAAATTTTGATAATACAACCTGCTCTCGCACATTAATGTGCCGCCCTTTTCAACCTTGGCTTCTAGTAAGCTGCAGCCCGATTGGCTAATCGTTGGACCAATCAGAAGGGAGGAGACTGAGGCGTGTTGGTTCCAGCCACTCCAGACAGAGCCTCCAACCCAGGCAATCAACAGCAGTAACGAGCCGCAGCTGCCAGCAATCGGCAGTGGCCGTAACAATGGTGCAATTGTTACTTTAAGAAATATATAAAAGAGAAAGAGATCTTTTTATTTCCCTTGCCAGACTCAGTGGCATACAGTAATACAAAGGAGCATATATGCTAAATATTTCTAATTTCACCAGATGGAAAAAAGATTGATCACTTTTACATGAAAGAAAATTATAGAAAGGAATTTGCTAGAAGAGAAGAAATTTGAGCCTATTAGAAAGAAAAGAAGCTCCATGAGTCACCCCTGACTACTGGTAGTGTATCTTTAAGTCTTAATTACATTTCAGTTAAAAAGGCTAAAAATAAAAACTAAAGTTTGCTTTTGAAATTTGGGTCTTGTCATGCTATCAGCAGATACTCTGTACTGCTTCAGTGTTGACAACCATAAACCAATCTTGGTTATTCAGGTGCAAATATCCTCAGAGACGTGCAGAACGTGGTAAAGTAAATTGATATTTGCTGAGAATTGGTATTTCTCAAGTGCAGTGTCTGGGGTGTCTCTCTTGAGTGAGCAGAGGGAGAGCCTTACCAACAGAGGCAGACTAAGGTCTGGTTGAAGCAAAACAAGACGAGATGCTGGGCCACTGCAGGTTAACTAGCTTCCAGTCAAAATGCTGCTGCCTCTTCTCCGTCCATCAAAGCTCCCGCCCTCCTAACTGAACTCATCCACAAGAGCAAACAGCCCAAGCAATCTGGGAGCTCCAAGGGCAAAGAAAGTAGTGACAATGTGATACACACTGGCAAGGAGAATGTATTAGAACAGCTAGAAAGAAGACATTTGTATTTCGGTGACAGAATAAATGTAATCCCCTTTTGACATATTCTGTCAAATCAAATTTGCCACTGAAACAAGAAGGGGTGGAAATATTCTTGAGATAGTGACTTTTGTCTATATATTTACTATTGAAAGTATTTTCCTTTGTATTGCAAAACATTCATTAGCAGTTTTTACCTCATGGCTGCATGTATTACACTTAAAAAAATAAATAGCAGGTACAGTAGTTTAATGATGTTAATAATGATGACAATATTCATATTAGGATTAGATTAAGGAAAACTGCCCAAACCTTAATTATTGTTGAGCATGCGACCTACATCAAACACACCCATGATGTTAAACAAGTGAAAAAGTAAAATGAACTTGGCTTACGGTAGCCCTTACAACTGTGACTTTCTCTACCATCATGGAACCCTGTGAAGCTTATTTCCTCTATTTATCTTCTATTTTGACATAGTTATTCATCTGGTACAGAAAAGTCTGTCTTTGTCTCTTTTATTTAAGGATTAAGCCTCATCTCTGGTGATGTGAATGAGTTTGAAAAAGGTGAAAATTTTTCTTCCTGTAGAGACAGAATTTATTGATTTAGGGTTTATGATATGGCTTAGAATATATGGCCTTATTTGTAAATCATATTTATTGTTAGTGAAGTATACATAACATTCCTGGCTCTGAATTAACTTACTATGTACTTACATGTAGTTTTAATTGAGGATTTATTTAAAATGATTTTTTGCTTGGTTGTCTAAACAACAATGGTTCATTGACTATTTATGCTCGACACAGAAGACGGCTATGCAGACAGACGGACACGTCCGTCTCCTGTGTTGTTACATGGATATACATGGATTTTGGTCCATTTTCAGAAGGCCTTGCCGATCCGTCACTTGACAAGCAAATGCCGCAATACCACTAAAAACCTCAGGGGCAGTGTTGAGTGGTATAGCTTAAATGGCCAGCAAAAAGAAGAAACCAGAGAAAGAGAAGAGGAACAGGAAGAAGAAGCAGAATTCAAAGAAGAATACGAAGAGGGCAGCAACTGTAGCGATCATGGGAGCTTTTGAAGAAAGGCTGTGTATCGGGTGTGTTGGGTGGTTGCAAACAGCTTTATAGTGGTGCATTACTGCGACCACCCAGTGTCTGAAACTGATGTCAGAACATGGAAGTGAACTAGCACTGCCCACTACTGGATGTATTGACTTAACAGCCATGGCAACACAAAAGACTTATGGATGTATATGGGCGGTGAAGTAAAAACAGACATTTATTTACATATGTAAGGGAACATAAATGGACCTTTATGCTCTCATGAATCATATTTCAGTATAAGTTGTTTAACATATATATATATGTATATATATATATATATATATACATATATATATATTTATATTACTAGTGTACTTCCAGTATAGTTCAGGGTAGACTTTATGCCGTTGTCCAATCAAAGCGTAAGGATTTTGGTGTGGAGGCAGGCCTTACATTTAAGATAGATTTATCGAATGTAGTCTGAAAGATAAGTACATTTATAAAGCCAAAGAATCTTGAAGAACGTCCACTGGGGGGGCATTTTAACTCCATGTCAGAACTTGCTTATTGACAGCTATGTGGTAAATTGTCCTAAAATTGTGAATAAATTTCTATCTGTTTAAATGGGACCATTTTAACCAATTACTATGAGATATTTATATATGTACTGTATATATATATATATGTATGTATATATATATATATACTGTCAAGCATTTTTAAGAAGTAAGTAAATTTCTTGACACTTGATAAAATCCAGCCTGGTTCTAGAAGTAGTTGTTATCTCTCTGGTTGAGGTCAGATGAGGGTGACAATAGACTCCAGTGAATTTAAATTTGTCCAAAGATGGGGGAAGGACCCTTTGGAATTTAAAAGGTTTGTTTGTATTTCAAACCTCTGTGTATTCTAAGTGAAGAATAACAACTTAGCATCTGGACCCAATCCCATTTGAAGGTTCGACTCCTCAAAGTTTCTTTTGAAACTGATGGTCAGGCAGGGATAGAATTATGGTAAACATTCCGACCATCTGTTGGGAAGAAAAGGAGTTTTTCCTGGTTGTAAATCGGAGCCTTAGGTAGTTTCCACTGCACAGGCCAATCGGGCCACCTAAGGAATAGATCCTGATAATCGGGGCCAGTGGGCCTACTGACTGTAGAGATTGTGTTCAAAAATAGATTTGTATTTACATTAATCCTGAAATTACTTTTTACTATTCATGTACTGTACCCTGTCCTAATACATTTTTCCCTTTCATGGTCTTTAGAGCTGCAGTATAAGCATAGAGGTAAAAGTGTTACCATAGAAACGTGTCATTAATTTTAGTATACTGGGGACATTTGGCTAAATATATTGCTGGCCAAACATCAGTGAGAAAAAACCAATAATCACTAGACATGGTTAATTGATTTTTAAACACAGCTTCTGTGTAGGTGTCCACACTGTAAGGGATTAGTAAAGTAGGTTACTGTACCTATTCAAAATCTGCAAGCCTTCATATATCCAAATTTTATCATGAAAAGGCCTTTTTTTCCTTTTTTTTTTTTTTTTGCTTCGCATTGTATTGTAGAATTTTTCTTTCACAAAATTCTGTGAATTGTTCAACAATCTTACTGACAGACATTTTTCAGAACGACCAAACATGATTAATTACAGAGTTTCCAGTTTGGTGTAGTTACATTTGTCCTGCTGACTAATATGTTCAATCTCGGTTCAAACTAGTAGATTCTAGTTCAAAACCTGACTGAGCCAAATTCCTTTTCTTTCTAAAAATCCAGCATCATTCTTTCCCAACCAGAAAGGAATTAAAGCTATGAAAACTCAGTATAACAATGCTCTTAAAATTACACACTTTGTATTAACTGCTACATTTATATAATAATTAGGATGATCACATGTTCATCCATTAAAGCGGTGTTTCTCAATCCAGGTCCCCAGGACCCTTTGCCTGCATGTCTTAGATGCGTTCCTACTCCAACACACCTGTTTCAGATTAATGAACTTCCTCACTAAGTTCTTTGCAAACTGTTAGCGAGCCATTCATTTAATTCACATGTTAAAGAAGGTTACCTCTAAAACATGCAGGGCAGTGGGTCCTGAGGACCTGGATTGTGAAACCCTGCATTAATGTGTAATAAACATTTTCCCTGTGATTTTGCTTTTGTTTGCAATACAGCTAGAGAGTTAAAACAATAAACCTGCATTCTCTCTTTTTAGTCTAAATCTAATATTAGGCTCTTTCTGCCTCCTCCCCAATTCTTAAAGTAGTGTTTCTTTTCATAAATGCCTAAACCAGGCAACAACTGCCACAAAGATTTGGCAGGAAATCTTTATGGCAGGAAAACAACCATGCCTGCCAATCTCTGTCTCTGAACACCTGGATTAGAGGCTAGTATTTCTCTCATGTGCTTACTCACAGCCCTCCTTCCATGGTATGGTCAGCTCAAATAAAATGATTATATGGTCTTTGGCTGACTGCATAAGGAAGTTGGGTTGAAGAGCTGTGTGAACCACTACTGGGACCTGCAGCCTCTTTCCCACATCAACCCTCATTTCCTAGGAGCTAGGTGATTGCAGAAAGTTGGACTTGCTGTTGCTCTGTCTGGAAAGGGCTTAGCACCCTTCATGGTGAAATATGTGTGTAGATACTCAACCATCCAAGTACTGGCCTTCTAAGGTATTTTTGTAGAAAAAAAGTAGCTGGACTTATTTCTTTACTCTTAGAAGCCTTTCAGATGACAGGTTGAAACATTTCTAGAAGAAAACTACAATTTTGCACTTGGGCAGATCCGATTTAGTCCAATCAGGAATGGACTAACCTCAATGCCACCTAGGGGGTGAATCATAATTTATCTAAAAAAAAAGAAATGAAGGAGGCTTTCAGGATATTCATGTTACAGTTTATATACTGTCTTGATGGGACTTAAAGATTTACCATATCTAGTATTACACTTTACTCTGTAGTGTATTATGTTGTTGTTGATAATGACTGTATGGCTTATTGATGTATTTGTTGTTGATTTGCTCATTTTGCGTATTAGATTGTGTAGTGCTGATATATATATATATTTTTTCTCTCACCAAGCTGATCTTGATGTTGTTTTTCTAAAATATGGTTCTCTTATATTTTCAACTGGAATCTAGTCCTTTTGATTGGAAAATGGTTGTGGGAATACATGAATGCATAAATAGACTTGTAGATGATTTATGCCTGTATACCTGATGAAGGTCAGATAGACCAGCAGTGAGCACGACAATGTGCTTATTTAGGTCTGTGGAGAATTCTTACAACCCACATGAAGAAGGAAAAAGAAATAACACGGTTATGTGACAATAACTGTCAACATTCAGTTCATTTGTCAGTATCTGTGGAATTGAAGTGGTGAGTGTTCAGGGTTGCAGGGATGTTGTATATGATGCACTGCAGACACTAGCTCTTCAAAGAACTTCAATAAAGTAGGGATGAGTCCCAGCAGGTTACAAACATAACATCATGCATGACAGTGGCTGCCTTGTCATGTTCTAATTCTCCTCTGCTGGTTCCATGTTGAAGATGTGAGTAAAAAAAATATACAAGTGGTATAGACTACAGGTGATTCTTTATTAAGAAATTCAGAGCAAGCACAAAATGCTTTAAGCTTTTGTGGCAGGTGATAATTTAAACTGCTGTTGTCATCTCTGTGCACGTTGCTGTGCTTCTTTGATGCTATCTTTTAGTTGTACTCAGGCAGCTCAGCTAGAGCCTATCTCTTAGCTAGAGCAGCCTTTTTAAACTTGGGGTTCCAACCCCCACATGGGTTGCAAGTAAATTTCACAGGGTCGCCAGGACATTTTGAAAATAAATGCATTTACAAAAAAGATTTTACATTATTATGAAATTGATTTTTAATGTGTTTCAGTCATTTTCTAGGACATTGTTAGTCATTAATTTTATTTTATCAACTGAGTTTGTGAGGTTGAATAAGCATGTGTGCACACCATCACACCAAAAATAAAAAAAATAATTTTTGGCATTGGAGCATGTTTGCTAGTCATTGCACAGGTGAAACTAGAGCGTTGACTTCCAAGCATCGTAAATATACGTCTGACTTTAGGCAATATGGATTTATATGCACGGCCAAATACAACATTGAATAGCCTCAATGTGTCATTTGCAATATAGTTTTAGCACACGAGAACACAAAACCAGCACATAAACAGACAAAACAATAGAGTTTCTTTGAAGGAGGGAACAAGAACTAACATATCAACAAACAGTGAGTGACTGAATATGCTACAGTTCCTGCTTAAGCTGTTTCAGCTTCATATGAAGTGACATATCTGGTAGTTCAATCAAGAAAAGACCACACCTTTGCTAAGAGTCTCATCTGTCCAGTGGCAGTGGCAATGACAAGAACAATGCATGGGGAAAAAATAGGTAATACTAGGCCTGTCGCAATAACACATTTTGCTGTGCGATGAATTTTCTTAGAAATTATCGCGATAAGCGATAATATTGTGCAAAGCTGTCATGTGTTGTCATTTTGAGACCATTTTCAACTAATATAATGACAATACCATAACAATGTAAATACACACTTTCAAAGATCAATAAACTTTAATTTCTTAAGAACATTTTACACTGGAACTGAAAGCAGTTTAAAATAAAACAAAAACAATAATTAGAATGGACTCTCAGTCTCATTAACAATGAATGAAAACTAAACACAACCAAATTAAAAAAAATAAACATGGGGCTTAGACAGAGAAAACCGGCAAAACTGCCAGTTAGTAACATTTTATTAAAAAAACAAAAACAAAACGAAAAAAGAAGTGCATAGTTGCTGTTTGTGAAGCTGAAATACCTCCCTCATCACTGTGTGTCAGACTGATCTATGAGCAGTGAACGAACTGCGCTGCTGCGACGCAACACTGCACTTTTCACATATGGCGGTACACCGTCCCAAAAGTAATGCGGCCCACTAAAAATCCTTCCCAACCTCTCCATTGGCCAGCAGTGCTCTTGATGTGTATTTTAGCGTGGGAAATCAGAGTTTTTGCGCAAGTGTGACAACCCACTCAATTGCACGAGTCTCACGGCCAATGCGTAAGAGTTGGCAGCCCTGTAAAACAAATGTGGCATACCGGCTCGTACAGGTTAAGTGCTTCACCACGGTCTCGTGCTGCAACATGCTGCTGTCAAGTATGACAAGAGAGAAATCACTCCTCAAGGAACGAGGGCGTTCAGTCGAGATACTTCATAGTGAAACCTGTTGTCATATGTGGTAAAGTAAGATAGAAAGAAAAAAAAACAACAAAAACAAAAATTATCGTGGCTGGAAAACTCATTGCGCTCATTTTTTCGATATGCAATTAACTGACTTTTTGCATTTCGCGACAGGCCTAGGTAATACTCTTTTGAACATTCCAAATGACGGGCAATAGAAATATGACTGGATATGGCAGCCTTTCACTATCTCCACCGCACAAAACCTGCCATCAGAACTGCATGAGGCCCTACTAAACCTGTTATCTGACTCCACACTACAGTCTACCTTCTCAGTGTGCACGGTGGAGGAGTTTTGGTTGTCATTGACCACAGAATACCCAGGATCATCGAAAGCTGCAACTGGTGTACTGTATCCTTTTGCATCAACATATCTATGCGAAAAAACATTTTCTATGTTTACATTTATGAAAAACAAACACAGATCACAACTTCTGAGAGTTGAAGATGACCTTTACATGGCTGTGTCTAATAAAAAGCCAAGAATATAGCTGCTTTGTACAAACAACCAAGCACAGTCGTCTGCTAAAAAGATCGTAAAACGAAGATCAAACGCAAACAGGAAAAAAGTAACTGAATGGATGTTACCTGAAAGATTTACAACCTGACACAACAAAGACATGTTAGAGTTTTTAAGGTTATTGCTCTTTGAAAAAAAGTTAAACAGTTCTTAAAGAACATGATTTTTGTGTTAAATGTCATATATTTAGCAAGAAAAAAAAATATTTCTGAACATTGTTTGTACTAAAATACACATTCTGTCTTGTTTTATAATATTTTTTGTATTTTTAGTATAAACAGTTAAAAATTTAACACTATTCTCTTTATTTTGTTTTTAATTGGTGATTGTGTCTTTTTTTGGACTTAATGTCATAAAAAAACAAGTACTGACTTGCACATTTATCCATTACATTTTTTTTTATCAATGTCATTAAAATCTTGTGGAAAACCAGAGGCAAAACTCCTGCAGTTGTCAGTTTCTCATTTTTGCTCTCCACCACTTGTTAATTGGCACTTCACTGTGTTGTTTCTATTTAAGCAATAAAACAAGTTTGAAATAAGAGCCAGAGTTTAATTTACACTTATTAAAAAGTCACTCAGTACATCTACTGCGCTTTTGCTTTTCAGCACCATGGACATCTTTCCTCACCTGGACAGATGAGAAGGGAGGGACATAGGATGGGGCCGTGGCCACTAATGAATGACTTAGGCGTCCAGACTTAAAAAGCCTGAGAACCACTGAGCTAGAGTCAGGGTACGCCCTGGAAAGGATGCCAATCCATTGCAGGGTCAGCACAGAGATGAGTGATAAAAACAACCGCTTATGCTCACACTCATTCCAGAGATCATTTTTAGATTCAACAAATAACCTCAAATGCATGTTTTGAAACTTTGGAGTTTTCCTCCACTTATTTTAGCAGACTTGTGTTCTGTAATGGAGAACAATGTGAGCCCATCAATATCTTAATCTGGGATGTTTTCATGCATTCAGGTATCAAGAGGCCTGACTGCATCATGTTGTTGAAGCCCATTCTTCTTCCATCAGGACTGTCCACCTCCCGTAACGTGCCTTTGGCAGATATAGCCTATAATAAGATTTAATTTAGCAGTCATGCTGCATGCAAAAAGGAGAAATAGTGTCCATGATGGTTGTCACAAAAGAAAAAGAGGTTCTTTTGTAACTGGAAGTAGGCAAGTAGAGGAATACTGTTTGTTTCCTGGGTGCACGTCTAAGAGATGAGCTACGGCAACCTTATTTTGGGCACCTCACCTCATTTGTTACAGTGTTTGGTTGAAAGATTGCCAGCAGCGCTGAGATCCAAAAACGGCAAATGGCCACGCCACTCTCGGCACTTGTGGTTTCTGTAGTGGTAGTTGCCGTTGCAGGAATGACACTTGCTGTTAGTTGACTTTCCTTTAATGGCACTTGCCGTTTCTATAGTATATATTTTTATATAGTATAAATTTTTTATTTACTTATTTTTTAATTAATTTATTTTTTTAACATGGTGTGGCTCAGTTTCTCTCCCTAGTCTGCGGCTGTTCCTCTCGGTATAAAACCAACACATCATGCAAATGCAAGCAACAGTATGTGGACAAAGACAGTCTCCTTTGCCAGATTGATTACAGCTGACGACGAGAGTGGTGCGGTGATCAGAAACATTATTCAGGTATTTATGGTACAACTCCTGTAGATGTAGCAAAGTTACTTACTCTGTTTTTTTTAAATGGATGGATGGATGTTACTTTGTCCAGACATAGGCTTGCCGTTCTTTCTTATACCGTTGTCCACACCAGTGAAGACGGTAAGTGCCACTGCGTTCTAATGGTTTATGCCGGTGTACAATGGTAATTGCCAGTGAAAAACGGCAAGTGGCATTCTCTTCTAGTGGTTTATTATTGGCTGGTCATTCTTTTCTTGATATAGCTTTCCAGATCTGTTCCAGTTTGTTATTAAATAATGATTGCAACAACCATGATAGGCTTAAGATCACACCCCATTATTGTCATACTTTTTCTGCTACCTTCATATGCCAGGAGAAATTTAATGAAACAAGGTTTTTGCAAATATAAATAGCCCTTTTGCTTGTAATTTCAACTACAAATTGTAGAAAGATACATACAAATAATTATAATAAAAAAATAAACTAAATTTTGGTCTTTTTATTAAGTCACAGAAAAGCCTGTTTACTCATTTAGTGTTTGATTTCACTTTCAAACTCAAAATAAGGAAACAAGTTATATTTCGCTATTTAGCCTTTTATTGTTTGTTTACACATGGATTGGTTCAACTCAATAACTAGGTAATACTATTTGGTTTACCAGTTTATGTCGTTGTTGCCCTCTAGAGCTATATTAGTTTCACATTATGTTCAAACACATGAACTCCACCAACTAAATAAAAGTATGCCTTATGGATAATGGAAAGTAAATACATGTTTTCCACCTGGATTTTAAAGTTTATATTTGTGGTAAAATATCCAGGTTTTTACCCATTTGCCTGTCTTACAGATGAATATTAGCAAGTCCAGGTAATTCTGCCCAGCACAGAAGTTGCAGTTTTCCTACATCATTATTATTGCAATGATTATTTAATAATCTGGAAAGTTATAACAAGAAAAGAATGGCCAGCCAATTATAAACCGTTAGAAGAGGGTGGCACTTGCTGTTTTTCACCAGCAATTACTATTGTACCATTGTATGAAGTTATTTCCAACCACCCAACACGCCATGAACATTTACATATCTTTTGTTTTCAAAAGCTTGCGCAATTACTAGGATTGTTGGCCTCGTCTTCATTCTTCTTCTGCTCCCCCCCTTTCTGATCCTCTTCTTCTTCTCTGGTTTGTTTCTTTCGCTGGTCACATGTCACCTATTCTGCTCAGCACTGCCCCCACAATTTCCGGTGGTATTGCTCCATCCTCTGCAACAAGCGAAAGATAACTAAGCTCCCTAAAAACGGACCAAATTGCATGCAACTGACGCAGGAGACAGACTGTCCGTCCGTCTATGTATCGGTTTTCTGCGTCAGGAATAATTCTAATCTAATAGCAGTGTGGATGCCATTAAAGTACTAATCAATCATTCAGTCTCAAGAAGCTAATGATTTGAGTTCTGATTTGAAGGGAAGGGACCCTTAACATGATTCATACAACGACAAGTTATGATAAATAAGGATATTTATCTAACTAGTCTAAACATGCATAATATCAGAGGAAAATTTACAAAAAAGTTTGAATGGGAAGAATGTAAATCAAACAACATTGTGAAATATGAGTATAAATCGTATTGTAAGGCAATGTAAGATGTCGAAAAAATGAAAACAGAAGTTATTTAATCTGTAGTGTTAAATAAACTAATGTTTAAAGAAAGCTGAAAAGGATTTCTAAATCCTTATAGCAAAAGAGCATCTGTTTAAGTTGGAAGCCTAACTGTAAAGAAAATTATTTCACTATTTCAAGGACTCGGTTCCGTTCAAACCCGAACACATACGACCACTGTGGTGCCACTCCAGTGCACAGGAGAGGAGGTCTGGACCCTTTGGATCCCAGCGGACTTCCAGGAAAGGCCAGAAGATTCGTCACACGTAATGGCCTGCAGGTTTGGATCTCAGGTTTGGTCCCGAGACGCGGCTGGATCGGTGGCGTCGCAAGATAGTGGATTGTGAATTTTTGCAGTGATATCGCCACAAGATCAAAAGTCCAGGTTTGATGAACCAAAAGGAAAAAACTTTGTAAACTGGTGCTGTAGGGTGAAAAGCCTGATTAACCAGTTATCAAAAAATATATATACGTAAAAATATGATATAAAAGAGGTTTCACCATAGTGCATGAAAGTGTATGTGTAGTATATGACATTTCCTGGACCTGGGAACATTGGGGGCTGAGCTCACACCCTCGTAAAGAAATCTCAGTGAACCAACACAGTAAGAACAGCTTTTATTTAAGCTTTCTTGAGCACTGTGTCACCTTGTTTAAAGCAAAATACTGTAATATGTGCTTCGATATGTATTTATTTTCAATCTTAAACGTGACAAAGTAAACAAGATCTCTAAAATCAGTATTAAACTTTTACTTTTCCAAACATCTGCTGTTTATCTCCACAACCTGCTCTTTAGTGCACATCTTCTGCAACAAAATGATGAACGTGAACTGTTTTCAGTCACTTGCAATTTTCAGAATAAAGATCATTTACTGTACCTCTCTATTGTCTCTTCCTTCTTTCCCTACAGGCTTCATCGCTTGTTTTCCTTCCGTCATTTCCCTTCTTTCCTTCTTTCACTTGCTGTTCTCCATCTTTACCATTACTACGTTTTCAGTAGTATAGCTTAGTTTAAACTAGTGGTATACTCTGATTTTTCCCCCCAGTCTCGAACACCCCTGTCCTGGAGCAGCACACACATACAAGAACCACCAACCTCAATAATACATAAAGTATACACCCACACAAAGGTGAGATCATGAAAGACTGGTTTTGTGTTCCAAATATTCTGAGAACTAATAAGAGAGTTAAGAATAAGAAAGAGTTTGAGGTCTATGGCTATTCTTAGAAATAAAATTGGATAAAAACTCAATTTTTGCCTTCTTGACAGCTTTCTGATAGTTGCCTGTAGTCCTGTGGAGAACTTAATAAGAGACTTAGAATTGATCCGTCTTCCATTTTCTTTATGTTTGCCTGCAGAGACTTCTAAGGGAACATGTGTTCTCATTTGGTTAAGGCTCAAAAAATGCTTTAGTGCATCTCTTGCAAAGAAGAGCAACATAGTTATGACTATCCACACATGTACAGTCGAACATAATAGCTAACTCCTCAAAGTTTTGATCATAAACATCCATGACATACAAAGATGAGTCTATAAAAGTCACTAAAACCTTAGTAGCAGTTAAAGGATTAATGGTACACTTCCAGTAGGCAGTAGAAGAGGAGTCTTTAAAACGGCTGACAGTGACAGAAAATAATACATGGAGATGATCCAAGATACCAAGGTTTGGCATGTCACAAACGTCCAGAGTTAAACCATGAGACAACATGATGTCCTACATTTGTCCTTTTTCGAGGGGGCCATGACAGACTGGGTTCATTTTAAAGGGTCCATAAGATTAGAAATTCTCTAAAGACTAAAGGTTTTCTAAAGACTAAATGTTTGGATTCGCTATACACCTGAATGTTCAAACTGGTGACTATTAAAAGATAATAATTCAGTTAAACTCTAGACACAAAGTTTGTAAATCCTTGATAAAATCTTTTTATAAATGTACACCACATCAAGGACTGTACACCACAGCACATATAAGGGGAATGGGCTTCTAAGTCCTGAAGCTCAAAGCTGGAACAGCTATCACACTATACTTCCTCAACAGTGAAAAGAGGATTTAAATACTGATTTTAACCTCCCACTCTTACCAGAAGTCCGCATGGAGCTCCAGACATTACTTTGAGGAGGAGAAGCATAGCACTAAGTCACCATCCTGAAGCCATGTTTCCATCAGGAACATAAAATCCATCTCACATGCAGTGAAAAAGTTGTTCAGGATGAAGGTCTTGTTGGGTAGCAACCTAGCATGAATTAATGTCAAATGCAGAACATGGTCCCCCGAAATCAAAAAGGCAGCCAAACTCAGCTGGTGAAGATTATTTAAGACAGCATCACTCTTGTCGCTCCTTTTCCTTCGCATGGGAGTGAAGGAGATCAGTTTAATGGGATATGACACATCCCATGAAAGCTGGGGCAACAGGTTGGATCCACCACTAATGTTTCACCGGTAAACGATGAGCAACAGCCTTCATTCAGACCAAAACACGTCCATGCTTACCCCACCACCTGGCATAGTTTTTTTTTTTTTTTTTGGGTGGGGTGGGGGGTCAGCTTAAGATCAGCACTGTAAACACAGTGGTATATTGAAGAGGAATGGAGGGACTTCCAAGGACCAGTGTGTTAAGTTATATCTGAATACTGATGATGTTTAAGCATCTCTGAAGTCAGTAATTGTTTGGAAATATTTGCAGCAAATAAGTAGCCTTCTTAATGGAGTGACTTTTATTTATGGTTACTCAGAAAACTGATTAAAATCTTGGCATGGGTGTGGGATGAGTTATTTTTTCATGCGTGTTTGTTGAAGCATGAGTGACAGGTAGGGAAATATCACATACATATGAGAAAGCAGCAAGTGGTCAGTGGGGACGGGGGTCTTGGTGAGATTTGCAAAACAACACATTATTGTTTCAGATGTAATGCTCTATTTCATTTACTAATCATTCTTACCCTCTAATTAGCTTGACAAACTCCTCTTGCTAAAAATAGATTTAATTAAAAAAAAAAAAAAAAACTCCTAAACTCAATGAATTAATATGTGGATGTACTTTATCTCCATTATGTCTTCACAACTCCCCTGCAGTTTTGGGAATTATAGGGTGGCAGGTGCGCTGCAGCACACCAGCTATGTCATAAAGTTTCCCAAAAGGCACTTCCCAGGTTGGATCATCAAGCTGCATGTGTGCAGGCTTATCGATCTTTCCCAGGCTTTGAGGAAAGGAGAGAAACATAAAGCAAGTGGAGGAATCAAGCTGTGCTGCCACAACTGCAGGGAGAGCAGGTGTAACCAAAAGCAGAATCCAGAAATGGGGAAAAATTGAGAGAGCCCTAAAAAAATTGCAATTAATAACTTTGGCTTTTGTTTGAATTAATCTATTATAAAAGCTCTGTTTGTTTAATTGAATGAGATAACAGTGGTGGATGGTATTTTAACAGTAATTAAAACCTTGTATACAGGCAACCGTATAATATTTTTTTTTTTAACAAAAAGCACAACTCAAAAAAATAGACTGTATTTTTATTCTACTTCTGAAAATTGAGAACATTTAGTCTGCTGTTGACCAACGTGCTAACTTTAATGTTGATGGGTCAGACAATACTGTTATAATCTGAAAGGGGGGGGGGACACCCCCTCAATATTACTTCAGCTTTGGGTCAGTTCCCAGATTTGAAATGCTGTAGAGCTTCTTCTGATGATATGAGACAGCAGTGGGAACTTCATAACATAAAGTTATCCACAAAAAATAGACAAAAACTGTACAAGTCAGCATGTTTCCAGGCCCTTTAAAAAGTTTTAAAGTCTCGCTGAAGTTTAGAAATTGCTTAGAAAAGTGTGAGCTTGCAGTCAAAGTTAGACTGTTAAGTTTTGGTCACAAACTGTGCTCTCTGTAAGATTAGTCAAAATTTCCAATGGCTCTTCATGAAATGTTGGAAGAGAAAAAGAAAAAAGGCTACACAGAAATGAGTTGATTAATCTTTTTTTTTTTTTTTTTTTTAGTTGATTAATCCTTAGCAATCAAACTATGATTAAATTTTCTTGTCCAGATTCTACATCTGTTTGTTGCCTTTATTCATTATTAAAAGAAGTAGTTCTTTTAGACTTTTTATCTCTATATATTAAATGTAAGTGTGGATCAAGAATTCGAGTAGCTAATTTGAAAAGACATAATGCTAGTAATTATAACGCAAAATACCTCATAAAATCACAGGCTGTTTCCCTTATTTCAGGGCAACTCAATTTGGTCCTACAAGGGCCACAATCCAACAGGTTTTCCATGTATCCCTGTTCTAACACACCTGAGTCAAATTAATGAGTTATCATGCAGAGCTTGATAGGCTGTTAGATCCATTTAATTTTATTCAGGGTTACTGAAGCAGGAATATATTGAAAACCTGCTTGAACGTGGCCCTCGTAGGACCAAATTGAGCAGCCCCACCTTATTTGTTTAGTCTTCGTGCTAAGCTGTTTCAATGATTTTACATCTTTGGTGTCTTACTTTAAAACAAACAAGTCATTGATTTGTCATGCAAGCCTAGTAAAAATGATGTGTTACAATTATGTGTTACAAAATGGGTAATAAATAGTTTTTTATGAAAAATATGAAAGGTATCAAGATGTATCCTGCACTAGGCCAAGTGAAAAAAAAAGAAAAAAAAAAAATATATATATATATATATAAATATATATATATGCACTGCAGCCTCACAGCAAGAAGGCTGCTGCTTTGCCCCTCGGCTGGGGGGAGGTTCGAACAGTGGCGTTTCTGTGTGGAGTTTGCATGTTCTCCCCAGTATGCGTGGGTTCTCTCCGGGTACTCCAGCTTTCTCCCACTGTCCAAAGACATGCATGTTAGACCTGTCCAGGGTGTACCCTGCCTCTTGCCTGCTAATTACTGCTAATATGCTCCAGCTTCCGTGACCCTCATTGAACGAAGCAGTACAGAAAATGAATGAATATGTATATATATATATATATATATATATATATATATATATATATATATATATATGTTTTATTTGAACGACAGACTAATTAAAAAAAATTAAAAATTTTAAAAAAAGGAAAAGCAGCCAGTGCTTTGTACTTGATTGTTCATTAATAATTATTTGGAGGTTAATGTGTATTGTATTTGATGATCAGCTGGATTCTCATACGGCTTGTTAAATGATACCCAGTTGTACCTGTCATTCTTACCACACTAGTCCCTAGGTTTGAGCATAAATATCAGTTTGTCTCTCAAAAATTCATGCATAAAGGAATACCAGATTTACAATGAGATTATAAAGTGGTAAATATCCTCTCTTGACATCAACTGCAGCCTTCTGTGATGTTCTTCCAACTTACATCTGCTTGAACACCAAACACTGATAACGGCTGATTGATTTCTTCATGCCCATGCTAGGGAAACATCTGGATACACAAGAACAAATGAAATCAGAAGCAGGCGAATATGAACACCAAACAGATGGTTAAATAGGGATAATCTAACAAGTACATAATACAGACGAGTGTGTCAAAAATGACACAAATTAGATGTTAAGCTCTTTTACTTGGTTGCATGCAGAGATATGGTTTCAAATTGGCAAAACCATATGTCCATCGAAGCAGCACATATGTGTTTCTACATGCTCCTCAGACCAAAAATATCAATTAGTAGTGCATCAGATTAGCCATTCTTAATTATGAGAATGGAACGGAGTAAAAGTACAATATGAGCTATAAATCTGAGTATTTTTGTGTCTTTTACTGTAGCCCTGAGTATCTACTGCTATAAGTTCACTCAGTATTTGAGAGTTTTCATTACCTACAGATTGCATGAGTCCTCTTCCTCAGATTCCATCACATTTAACCAATATGCTTCTAAAGAAAAGTGTGCATTATACTTTATTTATGTGATAATACAAAATGGAATACAGGTAGCGTGCTTATTCTGCTATTTGCTCAAGCTACTGTAATTCACAAAACAAGAAGAAATGTTTGGACCAGCATCAATGCAATAGCAATTATTGAGACACTTTACCTGAAGTCATAAATACTAAGTGGCAAAGGATCAGTAAGCAGGCTGGTCCAAATCCATCTAGTAGACATTAATCTGTTGGGAGAAATGGGATCATTGGACAACTGTTGGATTTTTATGTAAAATCAGAAAAGTTATAGAATTGTCTAAAAGTGTCTGGGACATTGATGACACTTATATGGTTATACAAATTATTGATACTGTTCTCTCACTAACAGAGATTTGAATAGGTTATATAATACATTCCTTCATTACATTGTGTAAAGCAATGGTTCCCAGCCTGGGGTCTGGGACTCCCCCAAAGGTATCCCCTAAAGAGTACAGAGGGTCCCCAAGGCTCGCTTTTAAGTATTTGCATTAAAGGGGGTCCCCAAGGAAGATAGGTTAGAAACCACTGGTGTAAAGCATAGCAGTGATTGGACAATGTTTGTTAATGGGATACATTTAGTTCTTACGGAAGCGTATTGCTGTCATGGAAGAAAATAAATTTTCGAGCACTATCACGTTATAACGTGATACGTATATTGTACAAACGTGTTACCTATATTGTACAAACGTGATATTATATTGTACAAACGTGATAATATATTGTACAAACGTGATACCTATATTGTACAAACGTGATAATTATATTGTACGAACGTGATATTATATTGTACAAACGTGATAATATATTGTACAAACGTGATAATATATTGTACGAACGTGATAATTATATTGTACGAACGTGATAATATATTGTACAAACGTGATAATTATATTGTACAAACGTGATAATATATTGTACAAACGTGATAATTATATTGTACAAACGTGATATTATATTGTATAAACGTGATAATTATATTGTACAAACGTGATAATTATATTGTACGAACGTGATATTATATTGTACAAACGTGATAATTATATTGTACAAACGTGATATTATATTGTACAAACGTGATAATTATATTGTACGAACGTGATAATATATTGTACAAACGTGATAATTATATTGTACAAACGTGATAATATATTGTACAAACGTGATAATATATTGTACAAACGTGATAATTATATTGTACAAACGTGATAATTATATTGTACAAACGTGATAATTATATTGTACAAACGTGATAATGGGTCTTTGTCAGGTGACGTAGCGCCTCCGCTAGTTCCCAATGCATTGTGGTCCCGAGTGTATCCGGGAGAAAAACTCTGGTCGACTCAACGTCTTAGCTTACTGAGCTAGGCAACACATACAAAGTCAAATGACAAAAGGGGAAATGAAAATGACAACAATATTCGATGTTTCCCACCCGGAAAAGAAAACATGGACAGCAGGTTGAGGAAATAACAAAGAGGCGTCGAATAGCCTCGGTCGCAGCATTGAGATGGAAGGACATCACTTTTCCCATTGCATCCCCCTTCATGTGCTTGCTCCTGGGATTTCCATACAGGTACGTAAGGTTCTTGTTGTTGTAGTTTATAATAGTGATGCTGAATATGCTATCGTTTGCTTCTTAAAGTCACTGTCTCCCTTTTAGCTAACCTTAGTTAGCTTCCTAACTAGCCTCTCTTGTAAACAAAGAGGGAGGTCGGTAGAGATCGTTTCATAGGTGTTTTTTATTCCAAAGAAAAACATTGCTGAGCGAATTATTATAAAACTAAAGGTAAGAAGTAAGCATAATATGACACAAAGTTTTATGTATGCGATTTCCACTTGTGATTTGAGAGAGCAGATGGTAGTAAAGCAGGCCAACAATATACTGTTTGTCTATTTAGTAGTCTAAAGCTCATATATATATATATATATATATATATATATATATATATATATATATATATATATTCGGTGGTGACTAGCTGTCCAAATGAAACCGATCTTGTGGTTGCAGGAAAACCAGCATATGAAGTGCACCAGCCTGATCCAGACTGGACATCATCCTTGCATCGGAGGCACCCATCAGTTCGACCCACCAACACTGTGCGCCCTGCAAGACAAGGCAGACGGGAGCAGATGCAGAAAGAGGCAGACATCAGAGAGCTACAGACGGAGAATCCATCTGACCCGAGTGAAGAGAACAGTCAGCAGCAGAGTGAGGAAGTAACAACTCACTACACACATCAATGATCTCCTCATGATTAGACTACAACAGCAGTTCTGGGAAAATATGCTTTTGTATAATTTTTTTTATTGCGATTTCAATAATAATACCAATATTGATCAATAACTCCACTGTTATACAGTATAGAAACTCACTACACACATCAACAGTCTCATCATGATCATGCTAGAAAACAGCTTCCCAAAACAGTCGATGTAGTGTGACCTAAAGGTGACCCCTGGGGCCTCATTTATCAACCATGTGTACAAAAGGTTCCAAATTTCTACATAAGGTTCCAAATTTTTGCGTAGGACTAAAATTTTTAATGTTGTCCTGAGTACAAAAAAAATCCGGATTTATCAAACGTGGGTGCACACAGCTGTAAGTACTCTCTGTTCTAAATCACCATGCCCGTACCCAAGCATGGTCATTTGCAATCAGAAAAGCCCTCATTTAACCATATATAGAGACAACACTTCGCTTTAGAAGTGAAAGAGAAATCGCTTTCGTTTCTCCTCGAAGTGGTGGAGAGAAAGAAAGAAGGAATTGCTGCCAAAGATCTCATTAAAATAAACGTGAAAAAAAGTAAATAAACGCTGCAGAGAGAAATTTGAGCACTAACTACGTCTGGATGAAGAGGAGATTCTTTGTCATTTAAGAAAAAGAAAAAAAGAAAATGCTTTGTTGCCCCATTCAAGGAATGAAATAGGATTAAGAAAAATATAAATCTTTTAAAACCCACAGCACTTTTAAAACGAGCCGTATATGCTGCTGTCAGACAGAACCAAGAAAACTTCCTCCTGAATGTTTTATTATCATGACGATCGGCTGGTTTTAGATGTTTATAGAGACTTGCACACATATTTCACCATTATTCCCAGCATCATTTCTTGCATTATAGCCGCGCTGCTGTCATATAATTCCAGACTGAAAAGCGTGTTTCAGTCCAGTGAAAAGATGCATCAGTTATTGATTATGTAACACAGCTCCGTGATGGACAGGGACCCTGTCCCAGTAGTGGGACAAAAATAATGACTGACAGATGCAGCAGAACCTGCAGAAAAGATGCTGTTTCCCTGTTCTACTGCTAGGTTTTGTGCTTACGCATGGAAAATGTGCTTATTCGTTTCTTAACGCTACGAAGATCTTAGCATGTGCTTCAATTAACACATTTTTCAATGCACAAGTACAAGTTGATAAATCCCATACTTTGCTGAGAAATGCTCGTACGCACGCTTTTAGCACAGTTCCGTGCGTACGCACTGTCGATAAATGAGGCCCCTGGTGTGTGTAATTGAGAAGCGCTTAGATGGGTACTTTAACTTGAGTAGAATCTAAGTAAAGATACTCTCACTTCGTTCGAAATTCTCAGTCCTTTTCCACCTCTGTAAATCAGAAACCGGTGTAGACAGTCTTAACAAATCAAACAAACATGTTCATTTTTGTTTTCTTTATGCTAATGTGTTCATTTCTGCCTAAAGGTTTTGCACTCCCGACGTCTGAGTGACGCACCAATGAAGCCCTGGTCTACAGCATGATACGACTACAGAGGACTGTTGAAACTGCTCTCCATGTTCCAGTGTTGATTGACTACTATGTATTTTTTGTGTTGTTGCTGTCTTTTCATTGTCACTTTCAGTGTAAAAAAAAAGACAAACCAACCCATTTAAATTAAACTGTCATGCCTGTTTTGTTAGCACACATTTCCTATTACTGGTGCCTAATGTGCGAGATGAACATCATAGATTCATTTTATTAAGCACAATGTAGGAGCTATTTATTACAACACAGTATTAGTTAAACTTTTTGGCTAATTTAGTTTAGGTTATTTTTGTTATTTATTTTTGAGAAAATATTTTTGATTATATAGCAATATTTATTTGTTTTTTCTGTTTAATCACAGCCACAGGCAAATGAAAGTTTATAAATAGGTCACCTGGGGTGACCGGCATACACTGGGGTGGCACAAGGTTTTTACCATCATCAACATCATCATTGGATAGCGTGGCATAGCATAAAGAGGCACGTAAAATGTTTGCTTGCTTGCTGCGCAAAAAATAAACATCTTTTTAACCTGAATGGAACCTCATGGAAAATGGATTTGATTGATGCGTACGAAACCTGCCCAATAGTGCCCTTTTTGGAACTTTTGAAGTTACTTTTGCACAGAACAGCCACATTAAACATTTTAAACATGTTCAAAAACTTTTAAAACCTTGGGTTTTACAAAAAGTAAGGCAACTGAAGACAATCCTAAGTGTAAAAGGCATTCCTATGCCTTCTGAAAAGGCTTGACTGTGTGAATCACTAGTGTAACTGCTCATACTCAATTCATCATATCTTGTCTAAACAACAGTAAGGCACACATACAGTACCGAATTTATCCAGCACTGCAGCTTCTTCACCTTCACAAGGAATAATCATGTTTACAGGGATGGTTGCTATTAAGACCTTATACTCAGATTTGCATACAAAAAAGGCACCATCTCATTGGATGTTCTAAACACGGTGTTGGGGAAACAAGTGAGCTGAGTGTTGCGCAGGCAGATCCAACTGCAGGTGCATAAAGGTTATAAGAAGCATCTGAAAGGGAATGAGAATATTGTTTTAACTGGGCATGAGAGGAAGCAAGAAGTGGAATAATGCCACAAAGATAGCCAGGTAGCGCAGAGTGTTGGTGGGTTGAACTGATGTGTGCCCCAGATGCAAGGATGATGCCCAGTCTGGATCAGCCTGGTGTATTTCATACGCTGGATGTCCTGCAACCACAGATCGGATTCATTTAGACAGCTAGACACCACCGGATGCTTTTACTAGCATGCTCCCGTGACATTTCATACAAACATGTACCATGTATATGTGCATTGTACATATACATAGACACACACACACACACACACACACATATATATATATGTAAATTAGCCATTGTGCAAGGCTTCACTGAAAGCAAACAAGCGCAAAGCATACATCCGCAACCGCAATCATCTACGATCAAGTTTATAATTTCACGTTTATACAATATAATTATCACGTTTGTACAATATAATATCACGTTTGTACAATATAATTATCACGTTTGTACAATATATTATCACGTTTGTACAATATAATTATCACGTTTGTACAATATATTATCACGTTTGTACAATATAATTATCACGTTTGTACAATATAATTATCACGTTTGTACAATATAATTATCACGTTCGTACAATATAATTATCACGTTCGTACAATATAATTATCACGTTCGTACAATATAATTATCACGTTTGTACAATATATTATCACGTTCGTACAATATAATTATCACGTTCGTACAATATATTATCACGTTTGTACAATATAATATCACGTTTGTACAATATAGGTAACACGTTTGTACAATATACGTATCACGTTATAACGTGATAGTGCTCGAAAATTTATTTTCTTCCATGACAGCAATACGCTTCCGTAAGTTCTAGCTACTATTTTATATTATTTATTAAAATGGTGATGAAATTTAAGGTTTGCAAAGCAATAAATACAATTTGAACTCATTTATAACTGTAACACAAGTCTGGAAATGGCAAATATCATTGCATAAGCTCTGCATAAACATTATTCCAACAAACTGTTGATATGTCAAAGTTATTTTTTGTGACTTTGTATCCAGTCAAATATTAGACATTTATTAAGATCAAACAATATTTCTGCTATTACACCATTTTTAACAATAGTAAAGCAATAATCTGTGCACATCACAAACCAACACAAACAGTTAAATTAATTCATTTTAATTTAAGTGGATGACATAAGACTTTTACTTGAGCTGTTTTCTCAAGTATATAAATCATTCAGTTGTTTCACTGAACAGACATAATCTGTTAAGCCTTTGTTGCAATGCATTGCAGAATATGTTGAGGCAGAAGCTGTTTTCCAGGAAACAGAAAGGGCATTTTGGCCTATTTCAGATAGTTTAATTCACATCAGTATCCAGACATATGGATGTAAAAATTTTCAGTATCTGGCAAGCATATGTTGAAACTACACCATGTTGTGGTTTGGAAATCCAACTGGCTTTACTAGATACATTTACATTCACTCATTGAGAATGAGTAGTAATCCTATACCCCAATTAATGTCCAAAAGCATATGTGTTATACAGGAATCAATAAAATTGTGGATCCATTAAAAGCATATGCCATTACAAAGCTGGAGCTTAGTCAGAACAGTGCCATGATGGTGAATTACCATGCATTTTTATGTGGCTCAAAACATTTGTATGCAACTGATGTATGTATGAGGAAAAACATAATTCAGTGAGAATCAAAGCTTCTGCAAAATTAAAGGAACGAAGGTCAACCAAAGAGCAAATGTCAGGGTAGAGAAAACCACTTAAAAACATCTTAGGAATCATGTCAGACAAGAATAACTAGTTCAGCATGCTAAACATTTTCTGAATTAATACGACACGTCATATTGAATATTATCACATTAAAAAAATCAGGGGCTGTTAAACTATTGATGCTGAAGAGTTTCTTTTTTTAATTATTATAGATGCACATAGCCTTCTTGAATGGCACCATGACGCTGCAGCTCCCTTGTCTTTCACTGATACTTTACAAAATAAGCCCAGATAAACGTTTGCTACAATTATTGGTCCCTGTTACAGCAGCCACTCATCCTTTTGCCTCGAGTTACATGCAGGGCCAAATGAAGAACATACCCCTGCCTGTTGCAGAGAGGTCTAATTTAGATGTAGACATTAAGAGGACACATGGGGTGAGGATGTTTGTAAGAGAGGCACAAAGACAAAAATGAACTGAAACAAAATGCCACGACAGTTTTCATCTGCCCTCTAACTGGTGTGAAAGAAGATAAAGCATATGGAAAAATGGCCTGCTGAATGATGATTAGCTTAAAAGCGGTTTGCAGCATATCTGCTCTGGACTGAGAGCACTGTTTCTGCATTTCTTTTGAAATTAAGGCGGAGCATTTTTAATCTGGCTATTCAACACCTTCATGTTTTAATAAGCTTAGGATTGCCTTTATTCTCTTCTTTCCTAAACCCTCTTGCTGACAGCTCAGTGCTCCCATCATACATGGACTTTTTTTTTCTTCTAGCTTTTTATGTCTTTATGCCTTCATCCTTTTTTTAGTCTGGAACACATAACAGCAGGCTGTTGTGACAAATGCAGTTATTTGTTCAAGTCTGACTTCACTGTCATTTTCTTCTCTGAATGGTGCAAAATATTTTAATCAATCAGAAGCATTTACAGTTGGTATTGTTAACATCAGACAGTCTTCAAAAGTCTTATATAGAGATAACTACATCAGTTACAAAGTCTCTGAGGGATGAATAGTTTAATCTGACAAGTCAAATGAGTTCTTAGCCCTGCTTGTTTGACAGTGATGAAAGTTATTTTGTGGCAATACTTCTGTAGTGCATGCAAATAACCTAGATGCCTACCTGTTTACCCCTTTAATGGTGATAAAGAAAGTAGGGTTGGAGGGGGAATTTTTGCAGTACAAAATTCAATGATTTCAATACTACAAAAAAATTTCAACAAAACATATATCATTAGAATCCCTTCATTTATTCACAACCAACTAAAAAAGCTACTAAAGTATGTAAGGATTATTCTTTTTGAACCACTTTTCATTTATTTGCAGTATCTGAAAATTGAACAAAATATGGTAGAAAAGCGAAATTGGGGGTTTGATATACCTCAGAGCTGGTATTGGAGGTAGCCACACTAATTAATCGATGTGTATGTGGTGTTATGTGTTCATGTATGTGTAGAATGTTTTAGCACTACTATTGACTGTGTGGTGAAAGCATACAGCTCAGTTCAATTTTTCTTCGTTTCTCTACTGCTCAGTCCGGGTCACATGGTTAGTCTCAGGTGATACCTACCCTTTTGAACCAATATCTGGCATAGCAAGAGATGTCAGTTGGGCCTCTGCTGAATCAATAGGTCCATTTCTTTACTCTCAGCCGGGCGATGATCTGTGGAGAAGTGATGACAAGTGGCGGAGGAGGAGTTTGCCTTTTAAATGGAGAAAAAAGTGTTTGCCGGTGGAAAGAGGCTTTACCAAAGCAAAACATTTCTTTCAGGTTGTAGTCTGCAAAGTGCAACAGTGTCCATTGGAGGTCACCTAAGATATGAGAACAATTAGTTGAATTGTAACATAACTTTAGTAGAGCAGCTGAAAAGAATAATAAGATCAGCAGTTGTTTGAGGAATCATATTAATGTGAAGTTATCTACTGAACAAATAAAATCCATACATACATACATACAACATTATTTATCAAGTTGGAACGTTTTCTAAGTTTATTTGCAGACCGACGGTGATTTGTGTGTTCCACCCATGTTCAAATGGGGCGTTCTTGCAGGGGCATTCTTCAAAAGGGGCATTCTTGCAGAACAAGCAAGAATGCTTGTTCTGAGTAGGTCATCCGGTTGATGCCCCGGCTGATCGCCTGGTTTAAATGGAGTGAAATCTCCGCCCACCCGGCTTCCCGCTGGGTCACCTGGGCAGCAGATGGTGCGGACTCTGTCATCTGCCTGTGTTGAGCCTTGAAGAAGCTTTGTAAGTAAATTTGCCATGTTTCAAGTTTGCAGATGGGTATTGATGCATATTTTGTCTTTATTTGTTATGTGGTAAGATTTATAGTTGCTTTCTGCTTTCACATACAATATCAACAAGTGAGTGAGTGAGTGAGCAAGTGTTTTTATGATTAATATAACTGTACATTGAGAGAATGTTACCATGAGTTAACTGTACATTAAAAGAATATTGTCTTGTGTCTACTTTTAGTTTCACAAGAGTGAAAACACTGTAGAAAGACAATAGATCAAGAAGAAAAAACAGTAAATGCTTTGAAATTTACTTCCACATCTTAGTCATCAGTTAATTCTTGAGTGCCCAGTACACCTGTTTAGCAATCTATCACTTTGTGGACAGTTACACAAAGGGGACAGAATAGGGTAAGTGTAACTTCTCTAAATCTGTTGTCAAACAGCTGATAACAGATTTTTATCGTTGTTGCCTTTTATACTATGCCTCACTATCCATCCTGTGGATTGTAATTTCATACCACTCATGTTAAGCATGTGTAGAATGACAATAAAGAATCTTGAATACTTTAAACCACTCAAGTGATGTGTTTTAGCAGTATGTTTTGGGTCAGTGTCAAAACCTCAATTCCATTCTCAATACTCTGAAATACTGACAGGTTTTTCACAAGATCATGTATGTTACATGTTACATATTCACTAACATCCATCATACCATCATTCCTGTTCTATCTCCCAGCTCCTGCTGAAGGGAAAATTGTTGTTCTGACATGAAAGGTGCTAGTTTTGTCCTAAATAGTTTAAGTACCTTGTTTAAGTGTTTAAGTTAAATGTTTAAGGGGCTTTTCAAACAAACAGATTTCTTTGAGCAGTGGTTACTCTCCCTACAGGCTTTATGCTGTACAGGGTTCAAAGTGGCCCAATGGCCAGACCATTTAACTCTTCTAAAAGCTTTCCTTCTCCTTCACGATTACCTTTGGCCTTTTTGATGCTCTCCTGTACCAAGTCTGTTTTGGCGGTCTGCCTGTTCTTGGCTGTTTTTTGTTTTGTTTTGTTTTGTTTTTTTGTGCCATATTTTGATACTCTAATGAACTCAATAGATCTCTAAAGAGATTCAATACTGAGTTTTTTTTTTTTTTTTCAATTTCTTTTATTTATTTATTATTTATTTTTAACCTATTTTTGATCTGTACTTGTTTAGCAGTCTTTTCTTTATCTCTTTGGAGCTCTCCATCATCATTGCGCTGCAGACTCTGGGGCCTTTCATAAAAGGTGTATAAACACCGAGATCATGCAGCAGACTGCACGCAGGTGTACTTATTTAAACAAATTATAGCAGCTACAGGCCGACATATCAACAACTATGCAGCTTCCTGACACTAAGTAACTGCTTTGATGTCTACCAGTCAGGTTTTCAACTGCACCAAAGCACTGAGACTGCTCTAGTTACGGTCTTCAGTGACACCCGCTTGAGCACTGATAGCAGAAACATTTCAGTCCTGGTACTGCTAGATCTCAGTGCTGCATTTGACACGGTCGACCATAACATCTTACTGGACTGGTTGAAAAAGTTGGTAGGATTTTCAGGGACCATAGTTAATTGGTTTGAGTCCTTTCTAAAACACAGGGACTACTTTGTGTCAATAGATAACTAAATCTGAGCCAACAAAAATAACCTGTGGAGTTTCTCATGGCTCCAGCTTGGGGCCACTGCTGTTCAACATCTTCATGCTGCCACTGGCTCAAAATTATGAAAAACAACTAAATATATTACCACAGTTATGCTGATAACACACGAATTTACATAACCATCTCACCAGGAGACTATAGCCTAATCCAAACACTGATACAAATGCTTTGATCAAATTAAAGATTGGATGTGCCAGAGCTTCAGTTAAATGAAAACAAAACTGAAAAAAAAAAAAAAAAAATGGAGCCAAGAAAGAAAGGTTAAAAGTCAGTACTCAGCTTCAACCAGCTAAGTTCAAAACTTCCAGCAAAGCCAGAAATCTGGCTTTGTTTGAAAACATATCAAGGATTAAAGGAATGATGTCTCAGCGATTTAGAAAAACTTGTCCATGCATTTATCTTTAGTAGACTGGACTACTGTAATTCTGTCTTTACAGGTCTCCCTAAAAAGTCCATCAGATTGCAGTTAGTCTAGAACGCTACTGCTCACTGTCACTAAGACCAAGACAGTAGATCATAAAACTCCATTCCACAGATCTTTAAACTGTTTGTCAAAGAATTGACTTCAAAACCCTGCTGTTAGCTTACAAAGTACTAAATGCCAAAATACATTCAGGATCTTCTGGTTTGGTATGAACCTACCAGATTCCCCAGGTCATCAGGGTTTACTTTCTGTTCCCAGAGTCAGGATTAAACAGCGTTTAGGCAGCGTTCAGCTTTTTATGCTCCTCACATGTGGAACAAACTCCCAGAAAACTGCAGATCTGCTGAAACTCTCAGCATTTTAAATCAAAGTTAAAAACTTTTCTATTTGCTGCCTTTTATCATAACAAATGTTAATTCCTCACACTGGAACTTTTCTATTTTTTGGATTTTATCTTATTCTCTTTTACATTTTCTGTCTTTATTTAATTTCTTTACTTCTTTAAAAGTTTTTTTTAATGTACTATTTAATGCTTCTTCTGTACCCATCTGTAATGCCTTTAATGTTTTATGTAAAGCACTTTGAATGGTCTTGTACATAAAATGTGCTATACAAAAAAATCTGACTTGCTTGGCCTTATTCACTAAAATAATTTAGAATAAAAAAATAAGAAAATGAGACAAAAGAGGACTGAATTTGTTCAGCTGCTGGAAATAATCTCCTTAATGTTATCACAGGAGGATGCAGTACAGTACATTGTACAGAGGCGGGATGAAAAACTGCCATAGACATATGTACCACCATGCTCTTGTAATTAGTGTGAGACTTTAAAATACAGGCCATATTTTTCTCTGTTGCCCAGGCAACAACTGATAATTTCTATTATTTGGAAAAATTTTTGTCTTGTTTGTGATTTGTTCTTTGTGTTGTCACATAAAACCTGGATTTGTGATTAAATATACATATATATATATATATATATATATATATATATATATATATATATATATGGAGTCCATCCTATTATTGAAATAAATGGATCCTAAAACCAGCATTTTAATACTGCAAAACTGAGAAGGCTTCCTGGTTTTGCAAATATTCTGTAAGAGGGGTAAATTATTTCCTTGTTGTGCACTGTGGAAGTTAGAAGCCATCTGTGGTGTTTATGGAATATCTTTTAAATAGAAAACGTCTAATTTCTTATTTAAACAAATCTGTGCATTTAATTCTAATTTACTCTTCTGAATAAATGAATAAATTCAAAATTATCTTAAATCTGCATCATAAAAATTTATAAAATCATTTGGTCTTGCACTAGTGTAGCAGAATCCTAATCCAAAACAAACTGAGCAAAAACCGATCATTCAAGCTGCTTATAGAATTAGTATTTTATCCCTGTCTTTATAGCTGAAAAATGTAGCACACACACATACACACACACACACATATATAAAATGAGTATTTACTGTCAACTCTGCTCAAACTCTGTAAAACTACTGTTCACTATAAAATCAAACAATAATAGCTTTATTGTACTGGAATTCATCAACAAAATACCAAAGGAAAATAAGGCTGAACTGTGCAAGGTCATCAAGTTAAGGTGTCACTGTTGGTCAAGGTGGTGTTCACTGTTTATTTGCTCATTATATGTATCCTTGAGTAAAAAAGTTCTATACAATGTTAGCAAAGTAAAAGAATCTCTTGATTGAAAATTACTTGCAAAGACTTACAACAGTGAATGTTTGGTATTTGTTTAAGACTCACACAGACTGCACAGTTATAATTCTAATTAAAACCTCCAGTTGTAACCCAAAATATATGTTACTGGGATGGTAATATTATCTTAATTTTTTTCATTGTTTTTCTACAGCAGTGCTGTCTAGAATAACAATAACTTACTGCTATAATGAGAAAGAAGAAACAAAAATAAGGACTGCATATGTGAAGCTGAAACTAATTTACACCAAAGGAAATGGGGAAAAACAGCAAGCCAGCTTATATTTTGCAAATGCACTCATAGAATGTTTCTTACTCTGTGGAGTAAAATGGAAAATCTGCCCAGAATAACAAAAAAGGACTACAAGGGCGAAGAGGTAAATATAAGGAAGAGTACATTCATATAAGCTTATATTTTTACCTTAATTTGCATTACTGGTGATTGTGGAGTTTATTGTCATAACAAACACTTATGGTTTTCATTTCTGAATCAATGTGAGATGTTTTTTGTTTGTGCCATATATTCAGTAACAAGAACTCAATCAGATGGGAAGAGCTACAAACAAAGTGGGGCAAAAATCAATTGTCATTGAACAGAAAGAAATTTGATGAGAACTTTAGGATCACTAAGCTGGGAAACAGAATTAAAGTAAGAGAAATTCACTTTTGGAAAAACCTCATTTAACTCAGAATGCTCTTCTTATTTATTGTGTTCCTGCTGCGTAGTAGAAGTGTTTGATTCCAGGTAAACATGTCAATATTTTAATTTACTTGGTGTGATATCTGCATTTAAAATAGATTGTCTTTTAAGTTCAGCCAGGCTTTTGCAGAACCAACAATTTTCAGTAGTACTGATAATAAACACGAAGATAATACAAGAAGACCACATGCTGTAGCTTGCGGTTCACTTTAGTTCTGCTGCTTTCTTATACCTGAAATTTTGCTGTCAATATGATACCATTACTTTATAGTACTATTTATTACCAATAGTGATGTAGATTGTCCTTTCATGACATTTTTACTAAATGTCTGTATATCTCTATGAAGTTATTTTCACATCCAGTAAATTGTGTGTCAGAGTTAATAAAGTGTCTTTTATCATTCATGACATCATGACTAACAACTTCACATTCAGAAAGTCAGCTTTTTAAAAATAAATAACTAATGTTAACCAATTCTGAATGTTAGAAAATAAGGATCCTAATTTTCACGAGTATTAATATTTTTTTTTTAAATTTGTATCAGTTAGCCTATTACATAATACTGATGTTGACATATAGTCGGGGTGAAAGTTGTTTTAAATTTGTGCAGGTAGTATTGTCAAAACCTTTCTTTCTCTCTTAGTTCATGCATTTTAAAAATGTCCTGTGGGTCCTGCAGCTGCTTCTTTTTCCTGACATGGTGCCTCCTCACCCTGACACTCAGCTTGCTCAAAATCTACATTACTGGGAGTTTTTCTGATTTTTGACTGATTCTGTGGCATCTTCAGTGTCCCTGTGTTTTATTTTGAACAAAGAATTGATTTTTCCTGCATTTTTCCTGCAAAAGTGTTTCTCTTCATTTTCTTTAACATATCTGTAGATAAGAACTGATAGATATTTAATACATGTTGAAAATGTTTCAGCCAACCACAAGAATATGTAGAATTTTGTTGCTGTAATTTATTGTTCGTCCTGTTCAGTCCAAAAATGTCCAAGTGCATTAGATGAAACGCTCCAAACCCCATAGCAACCGCTGTGTTTTGGAATATTCGCACATGGGCAGTGAAATTAGCTCATAAGCAGTTTCTTTTCTGAGCTGTTCTGTGTCGTTAAAATTGAAAAATAAATATATAATACATTTCTGATTGGGGGATTTTGCAACAAACATAAAGACATTAAAAATGTGGTACGCGTTACGAAGGCTGGGCGCAGAGGAGACCACCGGGGTCTCTCTGGATGGAGTGGGAGAGAAGCAGTTTAAGAGCCCTGAGGAGGACAAGGATATGCTCGGCAAAGGCTCCGTTCAGCATGGACTACACAGCACTGACAGTTCAGAAACAATTCAGTTAAAAGTAATTTTTAAACAAAGTAGTTTTCATATAGCATATTCAAGACAGCATATAGCTAGCAGGTCTATTTACTGACCCAGAGTGTGGTTTTGACTGGTTCTCAATGAGAGCTTTATAGCAGTCAGCCACGCTTCCATCTACCTGGTACTGTGTTCCACCAACCTGGTACTGTGTTCCACCACTGAATCTTTGCCCCCATTCTACCGATGGGTTGGGAAGCATTTTTTTTGTGTGTGTTTCAACATACAAAAACAAGGAAGGGTAGCCTAATATCCGACTCAATTAATTCTACTTTGTTGGGACCCTTCCATTGGGATACCAGTCTAATCGACCTGACCTGACAGGGTGGCATTTGACACTTCAATCTGTTGATTGGTTGAGAAAAAAAAGTCACTTCCTGTGCGACCTGGTATAAAAACAAAGCAGGAACGGCTCCTTATTTAGAGCAACATATTTTCTTTTTGTTGATTAAATCTCTGTTAAAAATGGCATTATGAAGCACAGCCAAGAGGAAATAACACAAACTGTTGGATGATCGCCATTTTCCTCCTTTGTTTCTGAGTCATGTTTTGGTTCTATTTTAAGGAAGGCAAGGCGCTACGATGGCATCATGCTATTACATATGCTATCTAATACTCCACCTCTCAGTAAAGGTTGTGGTTGGCTGTGGAAATGCAACGAGATTATAGTTTACAAACCTACTGTCCTGTCCTGGCCCACACCCACTGGTGGAAATGAGGCTTTAGTGGTACACAGTATCATGTGTTTGAAGCAAATGTTATTATAACGCTTTTGATACATTTCCATCATACATTATATAATAATAATAATAATAATAATAATAATACATTTTATTTAAAGCGCCTTTCAGGGCACCCAAGGACGCTGTACAAACAAATAATAAAACATTAAAAGTACAGGAGAGGCACACATATACAACACAATCTAAAAACCTAAACATAAAGGGCAGAGTGGCGAGGATGTGATTGAAAATAATGTTACAGAGAGTATGCTGTTCTGAAAAGATGAGTTTTGAGTTTGGAAATGAAGATGAGGAGAGAGTCGGTATTGCGGAGGTCAGGAGGAAGTGCGTTCCAGAGCTGGGGAGCTTCCCATGGTGCTGAGACGGGCAGGAGGGACAGAGAGATGGATAGAAGAGGAGGAGCAAAGACATCTGGAAGGGGTGACTATGTGGAGAAGATCTGAGAGGTAAGGGGGTGAGAGTTTATGTATGGATTTGTATGTATGGAGGAGGATCTTGTATTCTATCCTGTACTTGATGGGAAGCCAGTGGAGTTCTTGCAGGATGGGAGTGATGTGATGAAAGGAAGGAGTTCGGGTGATGATGCGGGCAGCAGAGTTCTGAACCATTTGGAGTTTCTGAAGGGATTTATGTGAGAGGCCAAAGAGGAGAGAGTTGCAGTAATCCAGGCGGGAGGTGACAAGGCTGTGCACTAGGATAGAGGTGGTGTGGGGGGTGAGGGAGGGGCGAAGAAGGTTGATATTGCGCAGATGGAAATAGACTGAGCGGGTGATGTTATTGATGTGTGAGGTGAATGATAAGGTGCTGTCGAGGATGACACCCAGACTCTTGACCTGAGGGGAGGGGGAAACTGAGGCACTGTTGATGGTGAGGGAGAAACTATTAACTTTGGAAAGGGTGGATTTGGTGCCAATGAGGAGAATTTCAGTTTTATTACTGTTCAGTTTTAGGAAGTTGGTGGTGAACCAGGATTTTATTTCCAAGAGACAGGCAGAGAGGGAGGTAGGTGGGAGCGTGGAATTTGGTTTACAGGACAGGTAGAGCTGGGTGTCATCCGCGTAACAGTGGAAATAGATATTGAATTTACAGAAGATGAGACCAAGGGGGAGGAGATAGGTGATGAATAGAAGAGGCCCCAGGACAGAACCTTGGGGCACACCTGTGGAGACTGGGGAGGGATCGGAAGTGAAAGATTTGAGTTTGATGAACTGAGAGCAGCCACTGAGATAAGACTGAAACCAGAGAAGGGGAGTAGAGGTGACACCAAGTGAGGAGAGTCTGCTGAGGAGGATGGAATGGGATATGGTGTCGAAAGCAGCACTTAAGTCAAGGAGGATGAGAATGGAGAGAAAACCAGAGTCAGCTGCAAGGAGAAGGTCATTGGTAATTTTAATAAGGGCTGTTTCTGGCGAAAACCAGATTGAAAAGGCTCGTAGAGATTATTGTTAAATGGGAATGAAGTTGAGAAGCAACTGTTTTTTCCAGGATCTTAGACAGAAAGGGCAGATTGGAGATAGGACGGAGGTTATTGAAGTCATTGGGATCTGACCCAGATCAGAATGGGGGTGATTGAAGCAGTTTTTTCTATAAAAACATTAATAAAAGCAAATGGTAACATCATAACTAGACACAACTTGATAGCTGTAAAAGCAAAGACCATATTTTATTCAGATAGTATTAGAAATAATATAGATTTACACACTAGCTGTGATTAAAAATGATGAAAAATTCAAACTTACATATGGTTCATTATGAATTTTCATTTATAGTTCTAAACAAGAATCGTTACACAATAACAAATATTACCAGAAAGGAATATACTATAGTTGCATCAGTGTTGGAAAACCTATGCATACTCGTGTTGCTTAGCAGTACAAGGTCTCTCAGCGAAGGACATATGGCACATTTGCTAATTGGATCCTGCAGTAAGAGAATAAAGTAAAAAAATAGGAGAGTAAGAGAAAACAAATTGATAAAAACTTTTCCTTATAATTGTTTTTAATTCCCTTCAGTTGCTTTTTAATGAGGTTGGTGCTTTGACTGGATGACTGTTCAAAATGGGTAGAGCGTTTACCTTATTAGCAACTTTGTCGAGAAAGAATCACAAAGCTTCAATTTAAAAAAGAGGTTATCACTAATAAATAAAAGGAGATAGTGGTACTAGAAGAACTCTCACTGCACACAGTGTGCAAATAATTCATGGACTTTTTGGAAATAATAAATACAAAGACGAAAGTTATGAAAAAGTTATAAAAGAGTTGCAACTTCCAGAATCTTTACAGCAACTTGACCAAAGAGAACATAAAACAGCCAGAGACCACTTAATTCCCAGAGTGACTTAAAAGAGACAGAGGACAATCCTCACATAAAAATTCTATCTTTTCTCAAGTAATACTGCAATGAAAACAGATGGGATGCATGTACTCTCTCTCATGCTTTGACAGTAATTTGAAGTAGCCAACTTTGCATAGGTAAATCCCTGGAAATGCCCATAACATGTCAAGACTGACAGGCTGTGTGCAGACACAGACAAAGGTGAGACAAAGAAAGTAAAAAATAACAAACATGCCAAAAAGAAAAAAAAAAATGCAAAAAGAACAAGTGAGAATAAATGGAATTAATTATACCCGAACTTGGACAGTGACGCTGCAGTCTTGTCCCATTATGATGTATGACTGAATATCCTTGTGGTGCAGTGACTAAATGGGAAAGTGGTACACCATAGAATAAATGCTCATTTCTCTGTAGATACTGTACCTTTGACACTTTCTAGGAAGTATGTTGTATTTTGTGGAGGTAACATAGAAGACTGGTTCAACTTTGTCACATTAGGGCTCGTAAAGCCTGAAATGGTTCATTTGGTGCTTGGATCAGCGCCTGTATTTTATATATGTAAAACCCGTCAGAATTGTTTGACTCTGTATATTTTTTTCAGAAATTGATGTAAATGTGACTTAACATGTCACAGGAGCTCTGCTTGTCATTGTCATGGACTCAAAAGAAGTTAACTTTCACAACAATTTGGCCTCATAGTGAAAAAATTGGAAAATAGTTCGAAACAGAGAAGCTCTGTTTGGCATAACTGCAAATGTTCAGTTTTATTTCCCCCCTTCTACAATTGGCACAATATTTCAGTTTTCCTTGTTGTACAGTGTTCTTACTAGCAACCCCTTATGCACTCGTGAGCTATGTTTTCTTGTTCAGCCACAGGGTGACTGTCCTGGTTGGAACATGAAGGTCATCATTGTGGTGTGTTTGTGGTGTCCTTTCTTTGTCCAGATGCTGGCAATACAAGGAGACCCAGCAGAGAGGCCTCTTCTGGTCAACTGCACCAGCCTCTTAATGACCCATTATTTGAGTCAGGTGTGCTACAGCATGGACATGTTGAAAACCAGAAGGACACTGGCTCAAGAAGTTGGTGATCACTGCTATAAGAGAAACAATCAAATGAGGTCATAATTGAAAACTACAGCAAGTGGATGACTGCAAAAAGGGACATTCATGGTTTAACATGATTAAAATAAACCAGATACTATTTACACATCAATAAGATGGACTTACACTTCTCTGACAGCCTGAGCTATGATATGAAAAACTAGCCCAGAAATTCAATGTCAGTTAATTTATAAGGAGTGTGAAATATTGGATTGTACTCCCCCACCCCTCCAGTTCAACAGCACTGGATCCCAACCCAGCCTAAGCTTGCAAATAAGGAAATACTTGGCAGGAGAAAAAAAACTCTTTAGAAGCAATTAAAGGAGAAGGCTGGTTTGTTTGAAAGCAGGGCCGGTCTGCAGCTCATCCATGGTGGCACACTTTGTTTAATGTCTAGAAATACATGTTTAATATTTTGCATTCTGAAAGAAAGAAAAAACAGAACAGGGATATTAAACCAAAAATCCCTGGACAGAAAACAGATGCAGAATTCTGCTGCCATCTCCACAGCAGGCATTGTAACCAGGAAATAAGATCACATTGAGCCCATTTTTAGCATCGTTACACCACCAATATGTTTTATAATTGATTTTAAGATCCTAACGGCAGGGCTTTTTTCTTCCTGGCTTTAAGACTCTGCAACAACCTGCCCAAGAAAGTGAAGTCAGCTGAGTCAGTTTCCTCCTTTAAGAAGCTTCTTAAAACATATTTTTATTGGAGCGATTTTTCTGGTTATCAGTTGTATTGTCTTGTTTAACTTTTATTTGTTCACCTGGGTTAATGGAACTGGCAATTCAGCTTTTTTGTTGTTTGTTTTAGTAGTTGCCTGTAAAGCACGTTGTAAGATCTAAATTAGCAGATTTGCTTACAAATAAATGAATACAATAAATTGAAGAATAAAACCTTATAACAGAAAATGTTTAGGATTGTCATTAGTCCTTCATATTTGTGGATGACAGATGGTCGGTCTGAAAGTGGTCAGGTGTGAAGTTAGAGATTCTACCTGGTTCACTCAGAAGTGAATAGAAGAGCGCTCAGAGCTAGCAGACAGTGGTTAGACAGGCCCTGTGCCTCGCCTTGTCAAAATATTCATAACATACACATGGGCTCAGAATACTGACAGCAGCAGAGGAATGGAAATGTTAGGCAGAGATGGAGGGAAAACAAATATGAGGGAGAGTGTTGATTAAACAAAAGCCTTTATTTAATTTCCAATGAAGAGAAGAAGCCAGATATCATAACACGGGGCTAATGAATTGGCTTCCCGGTGGAGAAATTTCCACAGCCAGCTTTTTCAAGTTGGACTGTTTGTCCATCAGGAAAAAAAAAAAGAGAGAGAGAGATCCACCAGAATAATTTTGTGACCGGCTGAAACACACCTTTGGAGAAAGTTTTAACTGCAGCGTCCCTCAGCTCTCTCAGGATCATTAAACTAAAATTTAAAGGCAGTATACGAAAAAAAATTCCTCTTGATTATAATTCCTCATTGTGTTTATTTAAGCTAACAGGAGCCATTTCACTTAAAGAAGTCTCTGTTAAATGTATTTTCCTGAATTCTCATGTTAATTTCAAGTCACCTTGATATTTTTTATGAACGTTTCAGACATATGCCTCTTTCGGGTTTCTTGGACCCTTTGATTTGTTAGTATACACACATGGACAAAATTGTTGGTACCCTTCAGTTAATGAAAGAAAAACTCACAATGGTTACAGAAATAACTTGAATCTGACAAAAGTAATAATAAATAAAAATTCTATGAATTTTAACAAATGAAAGTCAGGCATTGCTTTTCAACCATGCTTCAATAGAATTATATAAAAAAATAAACTCATGTAACAGGCCTGGACAAAAATGATGGTACCCCTAGAAAAGACTGAAAATAATGTGACCAAAGGGACATGTTAATCCAAGGTGTGTCCACTAATTAGCATCACAGGTGTCTACAATCTTGTAATCAGTCAGTGGGCCTATATAAAGGGCTACAAGTAGTCACTGTGCTGTTTGGTGACATGGTGTGTACCACACTCAACATGGACCAGAGGAAGCAAAGGAAAGAGTTGTCTCAGGAGATTAGAAAGAAAATTATAGACAAGCATGTTAAAGGTAAAGGCTATACTGTAAGACCATCTCCAAGCAGCTTGATGTTCCTGTGACTACAGTTGCACATATTATTCAGAAATTTAAGATCCATGGGACTGTAGCCAACCTCCCTGGAAGTGGCCGCAAGAGGAAAATTTATGACAAATCCAAGAGAGAGATAATACGAATGGTAACAAAAGAGCCCGGAAAAACTTTTAAATAGATTAAAGGTGAACTTCAAGCTCAAGAAACATCAGTGTCAGATCGCAACATCCGTCGTTGTTTGAACCAAAGTGGATTTAATGGGAGACGACCAAGGAGGACACCATTGTTGAAAAGAAATCATAAAAAAACTACATGTTGACAAGCCACAAAGCTTCTGGGAGAATGTCCTATGGACAGATGAGACAAAAATGGAACTTATCCAAGGCACATCAGCTCTATGTTTACAGACGGAAAAATGAAGCATATGAAGGAAAGAACACTGTCCCTACTGTGAAACATGGAGGAGGCTCTGTTATGTTCTGGGGCTGCGTTGCTGCATCTGGTACAGGGTGTCTTGAATCTGTGCAGGTACAATGAAATCTCAAGGGATTCTAAAGAATTGTGCTGGCTAGTGTCAGAAAGCTTGGTGTCAGTCGCAGGTCAGGTCTTGCAACAGGACAATGACCCAAAACACAGCTAAAAACACCCAAGAATGGCTAAGAGGAAAACACTGGACTATTCTAAAGTGGCCTTCTATGAGCCCTGACCTAAATCCTATTGAGCATCTTTGGAAGGAGCTGAAACATGCCGTCTGGAAAAGGCTCCCTTCAAACCTGAGACAACTGGAGCAGTTTGCTAATGAGGAGTGGGCCAAAATACCTGCTGAGAGGTGCAGGAGTCTCATTTACAGTTACAGGAATCGTTTGATTGCAGTGATCACCTCAAAAGGTTGTGCAACAAAATATTAAGTTAAGGGTACCGTCATTTTTGTCCAGGCCTGTTTCATGAGTTTATTTTTTAAAATAATTCTGTTGAAGCATGGTTGAAAAGCAATGTCTGACTTTCTTTGGTTAAATTTCATAGAATTTTTATTTATTACTTTTGTCTGATTCAAGTTATTTCTGTGACCATTGTGAGTTTCTTTCACTAACCGAAGGATACCAACAATTTTTGTCCACGAGTGTATGTGGAGGTTGATTTTTCTTCATTGTCATCTTCTTTAATTCAGGTCTTAAAATGATTCAGCGCTGATTTTAACGCTGCTGCCTCAGCAGCATTACTTGCTGCTTTTTAAATTTCAGGTATCACAGAAGCATCCTCGTCTTCTACATGGAGCTCACTGTCAATAATGCAACACCTGGGGTTTTACGATTGTAACCCTTTGTTTTTCCAGAGCTCCTGGAGGAGATGGAATTTTTGCAGTATTTCTGCTTATTGTTAGATGTCATGGCATCATCACTGGCCTTTCTTTTTCCTCTCCTGAATGAAACATCCTCTGAAGCTTTACTGTCTTCAGTGAAGTTAATGAGGTCACTGCTTATCTTTCTTTTGCAAGGAGTCTGTTCCTCATCACCAGTCTTCATCTTGGTCACACTGACATCCTCCAGCTTGTACGAGAAGGGGTCACTGAGGTGGCTGAGCCTGCATCTGCTCTGAATTCTTTCAAACCAGCAACACCGCTGTCCTTTCTTAGCATCTTTTAATGCTTCTCCTTGTCGTTTAATAAAAGTTTAACTCATTAAACTAATATTTTTTCAAGCAGAAAAGTTGATATTAAAGTAAACAAAAAGGATAGAGTAAGGTAGTAGTGAATTAATGATTCAGTGCTCATACTGAACTTCTCAGTAAGATGCTCCACTTTACGTAAAAGTATATAATTGTAAATAATCATAATGTATATTTATTATTACTCAGGTGCTCAAAAAAAGTAGATAATGTTAAGTAATCTAATTTTGTACAGTTTTCTCTCTACTTCAACCATTAGTATTGAATTCTGAATGAAGAGCTTTGTTAGTGAAAGCTCAGAACAGGAACATGAGGAGAGCACCGTTTAATTTAAATATAAAACAACTCGTAAACTTGAAAAAGTTTTTAATAAAAACCTTGAATGTGAATTTTTACACCAGTTAAATTTAGCATCTGAGATTTGTTTTCTTTGGCACTATATGTTGGCAGGTTACCTTCCCTTCCTAATCTGTTCTTACTTGTGTCTCTGAAGGATGTCTATTTGAACATGTTCAGCATCATTAATCTAGTACTTACACATCAATGTATGATTTCTGAATTCATACACGTCAGTACAGATTTGAAGGGATCTGACCCCAAAAGGGAGTCGGTCTGTGGATGGACTCGAAGCAGATGTGGGCAAATGGAAGGAGGAAATATCTCATGTTATCACAAGGACAAAGATACTTTAATCAACTTCCTGGAGCCAACCTGTCTAAATGAAGTCCTCTCTGACCAGTGATCAGAGTCCCTTCAGAACACTGTCAGAAAAGGTCTCTTGTACAGCTGTTCCAAATGCAATTGATGATTTCATTCATTTCAAGACACCTACATGCCCAAAATCAGCTTCTCACGTGGAGAGGTTTTAATATGGCAAGGGTTAAAAGTGTTAAAAAATTAAGGCGCTAATTTCAAAGATTTATCTCTTCAATAATGGTTTATTTTGACAGCCATTGTAAAAATAGCTAATTTATTAGATAAATCTAGGCTATGTATTTTTTTAAATTATCTGGCGACCCCCTGAAATTATCTGGTGACCGGGTCCCAACCCCCAGTCTGAAAACCACTGATTTAGAGACCCAAATACCATAGAAGTGCTCAGATAAAATTGTCTTTTTTTCTTAATATGCTCCCTTATAATTACACTCTTATGTAAAATGCAGATTACAAATGTTTAATAACAATGTGCATGACATCTCCAACCATTGCTGAGCCATATGAGTGCCTGAGGGGGAAAGTGTATGGTCCAGTTGTTTTTCTACAGCTATGAAATGTCCACACAAGTACAACACAGTTAAGACAATACGTTTAAATTTTTGATAAAGTGTAAACTGCTGTGAAAGATGAATCTTGATCAGCATATACTGTATCTTCTGAATTAATGTACATGCTGTATAAGATATATGCCTCTTTATTAACAACTGTTTTCCCTCATTTGAACAACTTTCTGCACAGTACAATTTATCCAAAGATAGTTTTTTTTTTTTTATCTGCTGTGTGGGGAAAGTGCCTGGGGGGAAGATAGGTCATGTAAGTGAGGAATAGTTACCATGGTAATGGATTCTAAAAAACAACTGAGTTTCTCTTTGACTTCTAGCCCCCCCGCTGAAAATGAAGAAGATGCCTGACAGACAATTTTATCTCATTCATACAGTCAGTATCAAAGGGAACATCAGGATGTCATTATTTTCAAAAGTTCAAATCTTAAGAAGCATCGAAATCTTGCTCAAATAATGTTTTTAATGAAAGATTTTGTTAAACACGGTCAATCCGTCATCCTGGATAGAAAACTAAAATATATTCACATTCAGGTTCATGCATGTGACTGGCTTTGATATTAGGAAAGCTGTCATCTTGTCAAAAAGCTTCTTGCAATTGTTAAAGTTTTCATGTTGTTCTGGTTTTTACTTAAAGTCTTCTTATGCTTTGACAGCAGTGCATTAATTTGCACTCACTGCAAAATCGTTGTAAAATGCTGTTGAACATTCTTAATAAAGCCTAAAGCTTTAGGTGAAAATTGAATAGGACACATTTTTTAACTGTAGGTCACTGAAATTTACTGAAATTTAAAAATTAAAGTTGGACAACTGTTCAACTGTAAGTCCTGCCAGAAAATTCACACATACAGCAAACACACACATACACATATATATATATATATATATATATATATATATATTTATATATATTAGCGCTGGGCAACGATTACAATTTTTAATTGAGATTAATCGCATTGTCTTTTTGGAGCAGTTTCCCATCCAAAAATCATGATGTTCTACCATCTGCATGGGTTTGGACAAAGAGAAACGTCGGTTCTTCTTCTTCTTTCTTAAGTTCCAGACAGAAAACGTCTCTTCATTTTAATAAACCCGATCTCTCCTGATTGCATCAGACGCTCCAAGCAGGGAAGCGAGACAAGGACGCCATGTTTCTGTGGTCAAAGCCAGCGGCCAGCAAAAAAAAAAAGAAAAAAAAAACAAAACAAAAACTTAACGCGTTAACGTGCCCAGCACACACACACACACAGGATTCTAGATTAACTTTAACCTGCATAAATTTACTGGTCAGTCAGAATTTCCACAAGCCAAATTGTTTATTCAGTTAAAATAAAAAAAGATTATATAAGTTTATATGATTACATATTGCTTAATACATTTAATCAAACATGTTTCTTTAAATAGTTTTTATTTTTTTTTTATACAACATTCTCTGAATGTTCTTTTTTCCAGGAAGAAGCAAAGTAACTGACTAACCAGTTACTAACTGGCCTAATTGTTTACACCGTCTAACCACCACCACATTTTTGCTCCTTCGTTTTAAACTTTTTAAATATCTCCCCTTTCAGCTGCACCTTGCTTCATTCATCACAGTGATGGGGGGAGTCTGGCACTTTTCATGGGCTGAGCTCCCGCCTCTTATGGATCCCATCTGGTTCTTTATTTACAGTCACTCTGAGCTTCTATTTTAGCCAAATTTAGCAATTATGGATCATCATGATATCATGAAAATCAATGAAACAGATATTTATACAGGAAATTATTAGGATACGTACTTCCCACTCAACACTTTAATTCTTTTTTTCTTTTCTTTTTTACTTATTTAAACCACTACTACACAGAAAATAGGAAATAAAGGAAATGGTTTGTAAGCAATGAATGTTTGCATAGACTTGTAAATCACTTTAAAATGAAAAAATAGCTTTAGTTGAAACGCTGGTTATTATGTTTGCAGTATGAGGAAAATATAATTCAACTGCAGCCTGATACATTATACATTTGTGTTCCACAAGGGCAATAAATTTGAACAAGAAGTACACCATCTTATCACATTCAAAGTAGACAGCTGTTACCATCAGTGTTACAACATGCAGTTACTTTTTTGTTGAAGTTGCACATTAAGAGAGCTGTGGGCAGACTGTGGCATAAACAATTATGTGGTAGGCTCTGCATTGATCTGACTTTGAAACTTTATCTCTGCAAGAGACAGAAAGACCAAAAGAAACCTCCCACCTTGAAAATCATGCTGGGTGTCAAGAAAACAAAATTCAGCTTATGTCCATCGCTATGATATTTGCTTACAAGAGTATTACATATTTTGCTAGAACACCAGGTTTCAGATGACAAAATGTTGTTTTTATTGGGCATTTACTCTGTCCCACACGTTCTTAACAGCAGAAAATCTCTGTAGCATCACAGTTTGGAGTCTGCTTCAAAACAGTCCTGCAAATGGGAGTGAGTTGTGCAAACTGAGTTTAAATGACTGATGCAGAAGTGACACAGCGGGGAAATTCTATATTTTTTTTTTATGTTGGAGCTGTTAAAAATGGTGACAAATCAAAAATTAAAATAAATAAAAAAATAAATGATTTCGACGTGATTTGCACAGATATTGGATTTGCACTTGTACTTGTACAGTAGATTGTGTACTCAGTCATTCCGGTTTCATTTACATCCTTTATGGGTGTTGCCTTGTAAAAGTGTGCGCGATAAAAATGAATGATGAGTGTAAGCAACAATAAAAGTGTGAAAGCAGAGGAATAATTGAGCTGTTGACAGTGGAAGGGTAGAAAACTTTCATTCAGTTCTGCATCTAGGTCTCTTTTTGTCTCATTACTGGATCATACTCAGAAATTATGCTCTCATGTGACCTTGAGCTACCTCTTTTTACCTCTACCTGTCAGATATTTTCTAATAACAAGGCCAACAGTTATTCACTGTAAATCAAAATAATATGTAGATGCAAACCACCTCCCCTCACAGTGAAATAAAGGACATGAGTAGGTGAGATAGACTGAGAAAGGGGAAAGATATGAAAGGTGAACAGGGAGATTATGAAGACTGAATGCTTGATGTAATTCTCTTTATATGTGCACGTGTGTCCACACTATGAATGAAATGTCACATCACTGCAGCTCTTTGAAAGATTTCTCTTATTTTAAGGTACACGTCTAATTCCTCTGATTATTTTTAAAATAGAAAGCTTATTACATGCACCTTTCTTTCTAATAAATTATTAAATTCTGTTGATACTGAATCTGAGTTGGAGGGCAAACTTGATATAGTGGAGATTAAATTGGTCAATTTAGGCCTCATTTCAAGCTCAGTTTGAGTGAAAACTGACCTTCAGGTGCAGCTAGAAAATTAGATTTAAGATGATTTGATTATATAAAAAAAAAAAGAAAGTATTCTTATTTTTGTATGCATCCACTAAATCCAAATTTATTGCTAGTTTTATTGTGCATGTACATTCATTGACAGCTGAACGTTCTAGGTTAAAATCATGAGAGGTTTGTTTTACTTACTGTGGTGCTTGGATGTTTACAAACTCAAGAATTTACTGAATTTCTGCATAACTGTGACATAACATTTTAGGTTTTCACATAATACTGTGAATGAATAAAAACAACCCAATAGTATGAAAAGTATTTTTTTTTGGAGGAATTTTTAGTTATTTAAGGGGGAAAAATGTCTAGCAAAAAATAACTGAGTGAAAAATTTTACAAACCTTTAGAGCAGTAGTTACTTAGACTCTTCTGTTATGTTTGTTTTTATTAATCATATTTGACTCCTGTCAGGCTGGAGTTTATTGGAACTTTTGTTACCTATACCTTAAAATTTCCATTAAAAACCTGTCTGACACCCATTTTTACAGAACTTAGCTGAATTCCAAATTCATTTACTGATATTTTTTTCTTTTCTTTCCCTTTTTTTTTTTTTTTTTTGTTTGTTTTTTTGTTTGTTGTTGTTGTTTTTTTGTTTTCTTTGATAAACTCCTTGTTAGGAGCTAATGTTTATCATGCTTGAGGGTTCCCCAGATTATAGGTTGAAATGTCCTGGGGACATGACAAGTCCTGCTTTAAAGTCTTTGTTTTCCTTTTCTATTTGTTTTTTAAAATGGTTGTGGTTAAAGACAATTATAGTTAATATTTTAAAATTACTTTAAAAAATATATAATAATAAGGTCCTGAACTTAATTCAGCAGAAATATTCTATATTCAGCCTTCTTTAATACCATTTAGTCATCCTTACTTTTGTCATTCCTCTGTAACATATGGTGAAGCGTCAGATAACTATTTTCCAAACAGTATGTTTTCTACAAAAGTTCATTGTGCATATGTTCCTCAGAAGACTACACCTTTAATCATTGTGTTTGCACAAGAATAAATAGGAAATTCTTAAAATTGTGTTCACACACAGGTTTTCAAAAGCCCTATGAAACCTCAAATGTTTGACAACACGGTATATGTGTGGGTATTTTTCTGGACTGCAAGGTGAAAATTACAATTTACACTCCAGGAGACCATGATAACAAACAAAATATTTTAGAGATTACCACAGATTTTGTAAGGACTATGACAGACAGTTCTACATGAAAAAGATGTTTTACAAAAGGATACATCATTACAAGCACAACAGGGTACAGCAAAATAAAATATTTTAAATGTGTACAAAAGCGCTTATTTTTCCTCTGAGCTTTCTTCACATGAGTTGTTTGGGATGAGTTACAATGGGCATTGATGCTGCATTGCACAGGCTGGACAAGGTGGTGCTTCAAACTGTGCTGCCTTTGATTTGCAGTCAGCATATCTGCAGTGTCGTTAAGGACCAAGCAAAGCTTATTTGTTACATTCCACAACATGAATGTGATGAGTGAAGAAAGCACATACTGATGAGTTTTGCTATTGTTGCTTTCCACTGGTGCATTGAAGCGAAACCTGAAGCAGAATTCAAGTGTGATAGCAGTTGATTGCATCCAAAGTCAAAAGCAATATGAGGCAGAGCAGACATTAATTCCCCTGTGGAGGCTTAAAGGAAAATTTAGCATTACTTTTTTCCAAAGAACAATAAAGAAAAAGACGAGGTTGGAAAAATACAAGAAAGTACAGTATTTGTCATTTCTGGCCAAATCAGACACCTACACGATGCAGTCAAGAACTCCTTACCACTTTGCTCACATGTAACTTTAAAAGTTCTTCAAAATCAACAGTCCAGCATTCACGACTGGAAACTAATCTGGTGTTTAAACAGATGCTCTAAAAACATTGCACATGATGAGTTCAGGACTGAGGTCCATCTGATAATTACAGCTCTCAATTAGCAACAAATCAACAGTTTTGTATGCCTTTGAATCTTGAAGAGTAGCAATATTTCTCCAAATCAACTGCATAGAATTCAATGTAGGAATGTAAATTATTCTATTTCTTCAGCAAAGTTGATATTTTTTTAATGGGAGTCAGATGGGAGCAGGTGTTTTCCAGGAAGCATCTACTGATATTGAGGTACTTTTCAGTTCAATTTTTAATTTTAGCTCCTAAAATATGGAATGAGCTCCCACTGCAGGACAGACTCCTTCTCTTGTTGTTTTTAAGGGTCATTTAAAAAAACAATTTTACTTTTTGGCTTTCAAGCAAGTGTGAGTTGTCATCTGTGTCTTTTACTCTTTGTATGTTATTTTAAATTTCTTATAGCTCCTATGTCGTCATTTGTGTTTTTATCCTTATTCTTTATTTGTGCAGATTTTATGCTTTTTTCTCTTTTTAATTTATGGTACAGCACTTTGGTTGGCTGTTATGTTGTTTATAAAGTGCTGTGGTATGGTATGGTATAGTATGGAATGGTATGGTACAATGATTCCAGCATGAGTACAAACAAACACATTAGCAAAAATATTACTACTTGAAATAATTATCACCTAAGAGAACTTGCAAGGTTCCATCCATCCATTGTAAACCACTCATTCATCTACTTCTTCCAGAATAATCTTGAACCGCTTGAAATTCAGTCCCAGAGCCCCAGGATCCCAGTTCAAGTTGTGATGTCACTTCCTGCAATTTTGTCAGCTTTTCCTTCAGTTCACTAGCAGTCCTGGTGTAGAAACCTGGTTATATGAAGTTATCGCCATCTCAGCCTCATTAGGCCACATTTGTGCACACATTAGGTTGTTAGTCTCAAAAATGTGCTTTTCTTCTCCAGAATAGAGGTTTCATTTGCTTGCAGTGCAGAAATACCTCCTTGCAATGTACATTTGCACTTGCATGTTTTACATGTTCTAATTGTCATGTTGATGAATCAATCCTTGAATTAAGCCTCAGGTACAGCAGTGATGTGTCAAGCCTTCGTTACGACATCAGTGAGTTTAGCTTCAATATTTACAGCAAATAAGCACTTTTTTTGAGCTTTCTCGACCCAAAAACTTGCACCTCAAATTAGACCTCGGTTAAATATAGGCTGAACGTGATGATGCCATGAACTGAGCACCAATTACCATGTTTTAATTGATATCTGACATCGTCCTAGAACCTTATTTTGATTTATGACATCATTCTGTAATTGTTGCTTTAATTTAAGTAATCAATATGGATTGTTGAGTGATTTTATGAAGACCAGCTTAAATGAACCTTTGCATCACAATCACACCATAATTGCTTTTAGCTTTTTTTTCACAATCTGACCGTTCTTAGTCAAGAGTTACATCTTAGTAGGTTTTAAAATATGCATCATTTTATCACTATGATTATTTGTTAGTTTATTTGATAGGGAGAGTGCATATTAATGACAATCCATAACAACAGATGCCGGTTTATAGTTTAGAAGCTAATTTGCATCCGTAGTTCCTTGGTAGGTGAAAAAAGAATACACAACGCAATAAAAAATAAAAGTTCTGGTGTTACGACCCGGCCCTGCTTGGAGATATGAGGCGTAACAAAGAGCACTGTGGACAGGTGGTAAAATGGGAGCTATTAAAGTTTATTGTCGCAGGTAGCAATAAGGAACAATTAGGGGTGTTATGCTCAAGCCGATCTGCTCAATCACGTTTCGAGCATGTGACCCGGAAGTGTTGCAATTATTGTAAGTATTGATTCAGCATGCCAAAAGTCACGTGATATACCAACCGAGGCCTCATTACATCATCAGTGCATATCGAGCAGCACATGGGAACATCAAAGGGGCCGGGCCTGTCAATCTCTCAATGATTTAAAAGTAGTTCCAAAAGCTGAGGAGATTGTGGATTTTTGAGAGAAGGGGATCCTGCAAGCGATTGTGCATCATTACATTTTAAGAACAAATTTTGGGAAAACATCACATTAGCATTAGCTTATATTGGATCACATTTAGCTTTTAGAGATTATGTTTAAAAAAAGTCTGTGTTAGATGCCATTGCCAGGGTAACTGCTGAACGAGCTCGGAATAATATCAGTGTGTGAGAATGGAGCAGGCTGTGACTTCAACATCACAGGTAGCCTTTATTTCCCTTAATTTATATAGTTTTGTTTTTTGAATAGCCTTGCAAAAAGCAGATTTTAAAGTTAATCATAACTTCATCCAGGTACATCAGAGGAAACGTCTCGGACTGCAGCTGCAGAGGAAAACCACAACCTGCAAGACCTTAGACAGCCGAGCTGGTTTCTAATCACCATCAGCAGAGAATTTTATTGATTTTAAACTTGGTTAATTACAATTTTATTCTTGTGTTTCTTTCAGGTGCAACCTCTCCAAAGCTGGAGTGGTAGTGTGCCAGAAGAGGAGCAGACTGAAACCTAACAGTATTGAGAAAATACTTTTTTAAATAAAAATCTGACACATCACAGAGTTGCCAAAGCATTTTTCTCATAGTACACTTTAAAACAACTGTATGAAATCACTAACACAATCACTATCCCCGTTGCACAAGTGCCCCTTCCCTCATACCTTCCCATTCCTGCTGTGAGTAGGCTACTACTGTCATTACAGATTGGTATACTTTAAGTTACACCACAACTTTGTTACCTGAACCTTAACTAATCTTACCTAATAACCAGTGGTGTAGTCTAGTTCATACTAGTGGGTATTCTCTGACCCCCCCCTCCCTTTTCAGAAAGCAAGTTAATCTCATTTTTGAGTTAAAAGTGCAACTCTACGTTAACCAACTCTGAGCTGTCAAACTCAGAGTTTTCCCCAAACCCGCTTTCTGAAATGGGGCCCAGGTTGGATGACAGCGTCCGTGACCGTCTCTCCTCCCGCCCATCAGGAGAAGCTGCAGCAGCCTCTTTGCGGTCATCGGGCTCCTTTCTGAACTGTCAGCGTTAACTGTAGAGTCCCCCGAATCAACAGCAGAAACAGCACAAGTAGCAGCACACTTACTGAAACACTGAAACTGTGATTTGACTTTGTTTTCTTTTCATGTTTTTTTCTCCGTGTTCCCTTTCCATTAACTACTCATACAGCCAAAAAAATTCTTCTTCTTCTTTTCCTGCTGCTGCAGTTTCTCCTTCTTCCTCTCCTCCGCTCGCTACTCTTTAATTCGCGGTTGTCTAGCAACTAGCCACCAGCTGATAGGAACGCAGGTCAGGATCAGGACAGAGAGCCAAGCCAAACAAAGAACTTACAACTTGTTGCTTTCCCTCAGCGTCAGCTCAACATCACATTTGACGGAATTCCTCAAGGTCAAAACGGGGTGGCTTCGTGGCTAATTTATAACCGGGAAAGTGAAAGTTAGGTCACGCAACCATGTTGATACATATCTTTGCGCATTTTTTAGTGGTTATACGGAAATTTGGAAACTTTTCTAGTGGGTATACGGCGTATACCTGCGTATCACATAGACTACACCACTGCTAATAACCCCTCTTTATCATTTATATTCACTCATGGTAGAAAAAGTATCCTTTATTGAACAATGATGAATAGATTATACAGGGATGATGAGCAGTGTGGATGCCATCTCAACGCTTTTTCTGATGCATCAGACGCCCACAGCAAGCAGATGGAACTCTGACCTGGTCAAATGATTCAGAACAGTAAGCCATATTCATGCATTTGGGTCAAAGCTAACTCGATGATTCATGAGGCCTCGGTTTCACCATCCCTAAAAACAATACAAAACGTCTGGAATCACATGTGTTGGGGTTAGCAAAGCTGCATAAAGCAAACACAACAGCCATTTTCTAACTAAAAAACAACCAGTACAACAAACAAAACCAAGAATAAATAAACGGGTGAATAAAAACAAAGCAAAGCAGCTCCAATAGCTATGCTTAAAAATAAGCCAAAATACTATGTGCAAATACTAACCTAAAATCTAGCCCAACACTTTCTACTTGTAACTATAAACTAATTAAATACAACGACAAAAAGAGAAGCTAAAAGGGCTTTACGATTTACCAAACCAAAGACAACAAAAACAAGACTATCAGTCAGCTAAACAAAATTGAAGAACACAAAGCCAAAGAGTTTAAACACTGCTGGAACCGATTCTAATCTAGCTAATCAAACACCACCAAACCAAAGTCCACAATCACAACCACAAAAGTTCAGCAAAACAAGAGCAGACTCTGAAAACTGTTGCCAATGAGTCCATAGCTGCAGCTGGCTTTTATTTCCCTGAGTGTAGCTGCAAAGTCGACAATAGGCCAGGCAATTATCTGGTAATTGGTAGGAGGCGGAGGTGTGGTAAATGGAGCCAATCCTCAGCAGGCAGGAAGCAAAGGTGTGGTGAGCAGAGCCAATCCCGGTGGGTAATGGCACACAGAGATTTGCATGCAAAATAGGAGACTCATTAGGCAAAATGACAGGCAGCCTTAACAGTTGGTACAATAAAAAAGAATAAAGTGATTACAAAACTGGTTTGTTTTTAGCCAGTGTTTGAGTTGTATTTTAAAAGCCAGAAATGTGGGACATTGTGGGAGAATAATAGTCTTCCAGAATTTACCACCTTTCACAGAAAGTGTATTTTGACCAAAGGCAGTTCTTATGTGGTGAATTTCAGTCTAGTCTCCTAGAGGAAGCCCTGGTCCTGGGTCCACTCTTAGTTTTCAATCTAAAAAAGTCATACAAAAAAGGTGGAGCCAGCCAATGTAACACCTTATAAATAAAACAAGCATGTTTTAAAATCTTAACATTTTCAAAGCTCAGTAGATTGTATTTAACTAAGATGTCACAGTGAGAGGATCATAATAATAATAATAATAATAATAATAATAATAACTTTATTTGTATAGCACTTTTCGAAACAAAGTTACAAAGTGCTTCACAGCATTTAAGAACACATACACAAAGGTAAAACAATAAAACATGAATTCAAAAGAGACAATAAAATTAATTAATAAAAACAAATTCACAATAAGAAAGCCATTCTATAAAGGTAAGTTTTTAATTTAGCTTTAAAAGTGCTTACAGTGTTGGCTGCCCTGAGCTCCTCAGGCAGAGAGTTCCAAAGTTTAGGAGCTCTGACTGAGAAGGCTCGGTCTCCTCTAGTGAGGAGACGGGAGGGGGGCACAGTCAGGAGGCTCTGACCTGAGGAGTGCAGGCACCGACCCGGGACATAGGGGGAGAGCATGTCACAAATATAGGTGGGGGCTACACCATGGAGGGCTTTAAAAGTAATTAATAAGATTTTAAAATCAATTCTAAAATTGACCGGTAACCAGTGTAGGGAAGCTAAGATAGGGGTGATGTGTTCATGTTTTTTAGTGCCTGTTAAAAGTCTTGCTGCAGAGTTTTGGACCAGCTGGAGACGACTGAGCAACTTCAGACCTAAACCTGCGTATAGTGCATTACAATAGTCCAACCGGGTGGAAACTAGTGCGTGTATCACCTTTTCCAGGTCAGACTGGGAAATAAAATGTTTGATCTTGGCTATATTACGAATCTGATAAAAACAAGATTGGACAACCTTTGTAACCTGAGGGCTAAAATCAAATTGCGAATCTAAAATAACCTTATAACCCCAGGTTACGGGCAGATGGTTTTACCAGATTGGATAAACTATCAAGAGAAGAGAGATTTTGAGTGACTTGAGATGGACCGAATAGAATTATTTCTGTTTTTGATTCATTGAGTTCTAAAAAATTTTGGGACATCCAGACCTTTATGTCGGAAAGACAGTTAAAAATGCGAGTGAATGATTCAGGGTCGTTCATAGCCAGCGGGACGTATAGTTGTGTGTCGTCTGCATATAGGTGGAAATTTATATTGTGGTTTTGAATGATTTGACCTATGGGAAGCATGTAATGGAAAATAAAATAGGCCCAAGGATGGAACCTTGTGGAACACTGTATGATAGGGGGGCCGAGGAAGATGAAAACTCTCCAAGTACTACAGAGAATAACTGGGATGAAAGGTAAGAGGAAAACCAAGATAATGCAGAGTCAGTAATGCCAAAAAAATTTCTGAGACGCTTTAACAGAGTGACGTGGTCAACTGTATCAAATGCTGAACTTAAATCAAGTAAAATTAAAATTGAACATAGACCATTATCAGCGGCTAAGAGCAGGTCATTGGTGACTTTTATAAGGGCAGTTTCAGTACTGTGGTGTGAGCGAAAGCCGGATTGAAACTTTTCAAACATGTTGTTATTTTTCATGTGCTCGGTCAGCTGGGTGGCAACAGTCTTTTCTAAAAGTTTGGCTAAAAAAGGCAGATTTGATATAGGTCTGAAATTGTTCAGGTGCAGAGGATTAAGTGAGGGCTTTTTTAGAATCGGTCGAACTACAGCACTCTTGAGACCAGGGGGGACACAACCAGACGACAATGAACTGTTAATAATAGAGAGGATGTGGGGACCCACGGTGTCGAAGATGCCCCTCAAAAATCTAGTGGGCAGAATGTCTAATTTGCAGGTAGTAGGATTTGCATGCTGAATAAGATCCTTTAAATTGGATAAAGAAATTTGTTTAAAATGTGTCAGTGAGGACCCAGTTTGGTTCGGGACATCAAAGTTGCCAGGGGCAGGTGGAATGTTATTCCTAATGTTGGCAATTTTATTAACAAAATGAGTGAGAAACTGCTCACAATTTGCAGCAGAAGAATCGATAGGAAGGGTAGGAGGGCAAGTAACTAAGTTTATTGTTTTAAATAATATTCTAGAGTTGTTGCTGTTTGAGATTAACTCTGAGAAATACAATTTACGTGCTTCTTCCACTGCCATTTGGTAGGCAAGCATATGGTGTCTAAGGTTTTCTGAAGATACCACAAGTTTATCTTTTTCCATTTGCGTCCTGCTTTTCTGCATTGTTGTTTTAACTGCCTAGTATGATGATTAAGCCAGGGTAGGAAATTCCTTTTGATAGGTTTTGTTTTATACGGGGCAATAATATCTAGAATTTCCTGGCATGTATTATTGAAATTGTCCAGGAGCTCATTTACTGTTACCAGGCTGGTAAACATTGGCAGCGCTGTTTCTTACCTTGCTCTATGTTGACTTTACTAGTTCCAGCTTCACTTTTACCACATTTTTTTAAAATATTTGTTTAGAAAATCCCTAAGGCCTCTATTTTCTTCTTCTCTTCTTCAGTTTTCTTTTCTTTTCTGAGCATCAGACTTGTGCTGACCAGAAATTTTGAACTGCTGAACTTTAAATCAAATGACAACATCAAATTTTGATCAGTGGTCAAATTCATTGTTGTCTCAGGGGTGGAGGAATTCTTGACCACTGTTTCAAGGACAACCTGGAAGAAAACAAATAAAAAACTTGTATGTAACCTAAATATTACACATTTTATCCACAAATAGGCCTGTTTTTTTTAGTTTTTTTTTTTTTTTTTTTTTTAATTATTCCATAATTTAATGAGGGCCAAGTTCTCCATCCACTGATGTTTCTTTGATGGTGCTGTGGCATGTTCATTCTTTAAAAGACAGGAAAATATCAGTTTTTGGCTATTCTATGCCAGTGAATAAACTCCACATGCATTTTCTTTTGCCATGCAGCACCATACAAATAAGCTCCTGATTGCAATCACAAGCAATATAACAAACCAGTTTTGTAGACGTATTGATGGCTTGAAAGACTTGAAAGAATGATGGAAATGCATGGCATATGCAGCACCTGCCAAGCGTATGAGTGCACCTAAGCCATATTGATTATCTATATCTTAGTGGTCAATGATAAAAAAAATAATAATAAACTAAAAGGCACGTTGCACTCTGTTTTTGGTTTTTGAGCATGACAAGGCTCGCACGTCCATGGGTGGAAAGTCTTTTATCAGACAATTTAAATAAAAAACAGCTTTTTGCATCTTTTCCTATCTGCTTTTTACATCTTTGCATTTTGGCAAACAGGCCTCATCTTATTTACCTTTTAAAAAAATGTTAAGACCTTCATAAATATATTCTCCTGTTTTCTAGAACTAAAAACCAATTTTCTGAAGCAAAAATTGCAGAACTCAAACTGAAGAAACTGGTGTTTGTTCTATGAGTTTTCCTACTTTCATGTGGTTTTATACATCCAGGAACTGAAAGAACTAATTCTTATGTTCAATAATAATTATTTGTGAAATAATCCTCTCCTCCCCACCCTCCACAGTTTCCAGGAATCTTCTTTGATTTCCTGTTTTTATGGAATGTCTGTCTGGATTCAAGCAGCCCAGTGCTCCTACTTATATAAAGAAATTCATGTCTAGTCATCAGTCAGTCCTTGTCATCTTACAACACTTGTCAACCGCAACTGCCATCTGCCCTTAAAGGTCATCAGGAAAAACCCTCCATGATAGTTTGCTAATATCTCTCCGTGCATTTTGAACACATTCCCAGAACTTTTTATCTATGTGGTTTAAACCTTTAGTTAAGCTCTTGAAGTAAATTAAAATAGCAATGTAAATCTAATGTGTTAAATAAAGTACTATACATACCTTTCCTGTATCTAATATTTTAATCTCTGATTTAAAAAAAAAAAAAAAGCTGAATATATCTAGAAATCTGCTGCTGAGCTGAGAGCTACAGACTCTAGTAACTGTTTTTCTCAGGCCTACTGAGGAAAACATGTTTGGATAAGTACCTGAAAGTATGTAAAGTCCCTGAGCTCTCACCTGAAGTGGATGCACTTTTTTAAAAATAAAAAGCATTCCTTGAAGGCCTCCCTTGAAGGCCAGATACAAATGGAAAACTGAATGTGGGATCTGCTAAAGTAGAATAGGAGCAGTTTTGTTTTGTTTATATTACACTGTTAGAAACTGTTCTGTGTGGGCTTTAGGAAAGACGGGAGGTGACAGTTCTCCCCTCAAAGAATATATAAGCAGAGGCTCCAAGGAACTAAAACCAGTCTTGGTATATCACTTTACTATTTTGTGTGGTTCTTGTTCGTTGAATAGTGAACTGACCTAGCTCGCACCACACTGCCTGTTTCAATTTCAGGCAACTTTGTTTCTATCATTACATTTTATGGTTTTTGATGAGTCCATTTTGCTTAAGTTGAAAGTAATTAGATCACCTCAGGCTTTCTAGCCAAAATCTTGGGCCTTACCAAAGCAGATCATGACATTACCATCTGAGGGAAATATTTATCTTTGGCTCTCCTGAACACATGCCCTCACCAGCTAGTTCCTAATTAGTCTGTGAGCTTGTTCTCGCTGACATGGTGGGTTATTAGTACCTTTTTTTAAAAGGAAAAGGGACAGAAAAGAATTCAAGGGCATCAAGTCCCCAAGCACAAAGTAACAAAAGCCATGAGCAGCTTTTACCTGCAACACGTTTAGCTGTAATCTTTTCATAATATAACATCTTGAAAATGTGCTGCTTTAAAAACTTCATCCAAGCTTCATCAGAGCAGCACACTGGGGAGACAGGTCTGAACAGAATGATGAGAACACAGCATAAGAAATTATGTCTTCTATCATAAAGCTACGCACAATCAGGTGCAAAGGTAAACACTATCTTTTAAACACGAGTCTAGGCTTTTGCTCCTCAGAAGAGATACTTCTGCTTCATAGGGAGTGGAGTGTAAACAGTTCTCTCTTAATAATAAAACTGAATGTTTGAATGTTATTATATTTAAATATAAATATTATATGAATAAAAGTTCAATAAAATTAAAAAAAAAGTTATGAACTAAGTTCCAAACATGAACAGACTGTTTTCTATAAAATCGAGTTCTTTTGCCTTTTTACCAATTCTAATAGCTAAAGTGGCACCACTGAACTTACCTCCATATCTGGATCACGTCTGCATAGACAAGCCATGGTCTTAATGAAAGAAATATTACATATTTCATATATCATAATTTATATTATATATATGTTTGTGTTAGGGATGGGTGGCTGATATTTTAAAAACATATCATAATCAAGTTGTTTGTTCATATTCTTAAATACAACCTACACCCTGTAAGAAAAACAAAAGAATACAGCTCTTTGTTTACAATCTATAAACTGTCAGGACTAGTTCTAACCCACATAGCTTTATGGATTAATGAAAAAGAAGACAGAGAAAAACATATTTCTTTCTTTCCAGATATAACTTTTATTACTTTTCTCTCTGATAAACAGCCCTTCAAAGCAAATTAAAACTTATCACATGATAAATACAACTTTTGTTCTATTTTGAACTCTTGAAGTTTACTTATTTCAAATCAGTTTCACCCATTTCTGAAGATCGCTTTACAAAGACAAAAACAAAATATAGCGAAAGAAACTTGAAAATATTTTAACTTGAAATATCTTCCAGCTTTCTCAGATTGAAGGAATGCAGTTTTAAACCAAATGGACTGCAGTGTAAAAGGCAGGATAATAATTGATAATCCAATTTAATAATATACAGTTTCACAACTGAATTTTGTCATCTTGCCAGTTTTATCCCATCAGTCAGGAATAAAAAATACCTTCTTAAATGATGCAGATAAGTGATAAATGAAGGGCGACAAAATTTACTTTTAAAACGTGGGACATTTTTCTTCCAGGTGTTAATATTTCTATTATCTAATCATCCAATCAAAATGTCATCCTTTTCTTTGCTTTATCTGCTGATGGGACATGAATGTGACTAGGATAACTAAACTGCAGCAGATACATACAGACAAGGAGTTTGAAGCTAACAGGACAATTCTTTATTGAATGTACAGGTGGGCAGGTTAAGCTGAGACGTGAAGAGCTGATAAGCAGGGAAGGGGGTTATGCAGGTAAGGAGCTAAGGGCAAATTTGAAGCAGATCCATATTGGCAAGCCGGACAGGAAAGCTGGCAGAGGGAGCGCACTCAAGGTTTCAGGAGAAGCAGAAAACAAGGTATGTGCAAAGGCAGATAGCAAGAAGTACACTGACAGGCAGAGTTGGCACACAACTTGTAAGGCTCTTTGTGGACTTAACATGCGTGTCACTGGTCATGTTATCAGGTTTGTGGAGGCAGACAGAAACAGTGAGGAGGAAGCTACCATTCAAGGAGCAGCAGCAGGTCTGATTGAGGAAGATGGGAAAGTAGATGATAATAACACAATGAGTTTCTGTCAAAGGTATAAAGTATGCCCAAAAGTTATATTATTACTTTGAGTTTACTTGGACAGAAAATGGTGAAAAGAAATGTAATTATTGCAGATATTTGTTGAATAATGTTGCTACCAAATTTAAGAAATCAGTTTCATCGTTATTTTCTACAATGTGGTGTGTTCAAAACATAAATAATGCAATCAAAAGCACTCCTGAAATGCAGACCAAAGTCCAGGCAGCCAGTTTGGACTTTGTGAAAACTTTATCCTGCTCTCTCCCACAGAGACTAAACACGCCTGCATTTGCAGGGAGCAGATAATTGTCTGGAGAATTCACAGCAAGTAATGAGGTGCACTGTAGGGTTCTGCATTTCAAAGGAAAATACTATTTGATATCACAAGAAATTATTTGACCATTTTTCAATTAATAACAAACCCCCAACCCCAACCCACCCCACCCCACCCTGACTATAGTATAAATAAAAATGGCAAGGCTGCTGAAAAGTAGCAAAATGATGCTTCTGCCAGTACATTTTCAATAGATGCATTTTTAACAGTGTCAGATCATTTCTGTGATTAATTCAAAGTAACTCCTCTGGTGCCCCCTAATTATAACTTCAGGTCATCTCTTTGATAGCCCTAAACATGAGGTTCAGGAGACAGTCTGAATGCCACACAAAAGAAAGGTGAACTCTGGTAGTAACAAAGAAACCAAGTGCATTTGAAGCGCTGATCATTTAAAGGCTTTTGGGGGGGGAAAAAAACAAAAGAAAAAAACAGAATGAATGAATTTAAGCTTATCTTAAATCCCCCCACTCATCAGGTTTATGCCCAAAAATAAAAACAAAGTATTTTTTGACGATAGGTATCATTGTGTAAAACTAACTCTATCTGTAACCATGCATTTAGACCCACTTCAGTTTTCCCATCGAGTCTACAGAGGTGCAAAGAACGTCCTTTTGGATATACTGAAGAATATCTAAGAGTTCTGCTTTCTGTTTACTAAGTGTCTTTGTGTTCTTCTTTATTTGAGAAATAACAAACAAAAGATACATTTCCCTACAAAATAATTCAACAAAAAAGAAATCCTGATCAAATCCATAGTCTGTGTAAATGACATGACTGGCTTGCTCTAAGTCCTTAAGTTAGTTTTTCTACAGTACTATTTTGCTGTACTTACAAGTGAATTGATCATGAAAAGTCTGTTTTTTGGGGTTTTTTTTGTTGTTGTTTTTTAATTTAGGGCTGAACTGGCCTTGGTTGGTTCTCTTTAGAAATAAGAATCTTTTCTAGGAAGCTGTGGATCTGACCCAAACACAAACCTGCTGGGCACAGAACAAAAGTAGTGGTCTGCTGTTAAATATTCATAAGACCGCAGACTGATCATCTGTGCCATGCTAGATTTCAAAACAGAGCCTACTGTGTTTACAGCAAAAAAGAGCAGTTTTATTACCCTGGTGTGAAATCTGATGCTGTGTTCATGTACATTTCTGTTTATGATAAAACCTCCATAAAAAAAACACTTAAGGCAACATTACATGATGTTAACCTCATGTGGGCTGGAATGCTGCAGAGAGAGAGAGTTAAGAAAAAATAAACAAAAATAAAACAAAAGCAGATGCCAAGCTTTGCTCTGCTAAGTTCTCCAGAGGACATTGGAAAGGCTCCTGTTTGACACAAGCAATTAAAAGAAAAATGCAAAGACCCAACATTGATCCAAGTATGAGATTTCTTTTAACATAACAGCTAATAATGTTTGTAATACAGTCTTGGCAGTAACCCACTAATGCCAGAAGAAAACCTGGAAAGCCAAAGGAATTTTATTTATTGTTGTTGATTGTGAAAAAGACGCCGTCTAAGAATGATTTTATTTATTTAATTATTCATTTTTTATTTGTGTGTTTATTTATTTATTTAGATAGGCAGGTACTCACAAGTAATCAATGTTTTATCTGCAGTAGACACTATCAATATTTTTTTCTCTTTAAACCTTTAAAGTTTCATAGCAGTTCAATTAAATGAACAACTGTGCATTTTACACCACTTTTCATCATTTTTCATCACATATTATTAACACTTTAACCCTTTGATGTATAGTGTCCAGTGCAGTGGACGCCTATTTAAAGGCTGTTTTTTTGGGATATATATTGGTATGGATTAGGGATGGGTGTTACGGCTCTTTTTGGGTCCAGGGTCGTAAGGAACCGCAACACAACAAACCAGAAAACAAACGATTCTGGGTGAATTTTTAAATCAAGTAGTCAGGCCAATCAAAATTGATCAGTCATGACGTCAACATGAAGTCATCAATAATAAAAATGAAACATACTTCATCTCCAAAGGGAAATAGTCAAACAGGTGTGAGATGTTATTTGTATAATTTGTCTAATGTGGTACAAACATGAGCAATTTTTTTTATTTTTGTATGTTTTATTTTTATTATTCTGTGGGCTCTACTGTCCTTTATTGTACTGCAGGTGGGTCAGGGAGACATCGGGATTGCACCTGGTCTGGTTGCATTTATATAGTGGCTGCTAGGCCAGGTAAACTAAACGATGCGCCCACAGGAGCGTTCAGCTACTATTTTCTTTGTCTTTCAGGCTGGTCTTTTTGATTCCTTCTGGGCTGAAGCTGCAGCTAGCTTCGGGGTGAACTTGCACCATTTTACCCAGCTGTGGTAATGTGTTTCAAATAATGCAGAAAAGACACACATTACTGCTGTCACATCCAGCATTGTGATGATGTTTTTCAAAAGGACAACATTTTCAGCAATACATTATCACAACTATCTATATACTAGCTGTCAAAATCTCAGTGTAAACAAAGCTCTAAACTGTACCCTCAATGTGGGCGAACTGCATTATTACAGTAATACTTACAAGCTAGATTGTGCATTTACAAAATTAATGAAAATAATCTGAGATTTAACAGTTAAAATAAAACACTGACTGATGCTTTCCACCTTTAAAGCCATTACTATTTTAACAATACAAAATAATATAACAACAGATCCCAATGATTTATAATAAAACACATCTTCTCTGAGTGCTGAACATTGCACACAAACAGGACAGTTAGCTTCACTGCAACGCAACTTTCTCCATGTGATGCAACTAGCAAGAAAACTGTGGTGAAAATTCATAGTGTCTTACTCTTAGTCTTTGGTTCTTTTTTTTAAAATCAGACACAACATGATGTGTCTGAAAAAAGAAACTACAGACTAACTGTTGAATTATTGAATAATTGAATAAGTTGAATAATATGAATAATTCATGCATCAAAAAGTTAATGTAAACATGCAAGAATAAGGTTACAGTAAATTTCACATGAAATGTTTTAATGATTAAGCTGAAAGGAGCAATGTAGTATAATGTTAACTGAGTAAATGAGTCTGCAGAGTGATGGGGAAAATATATATTTAAGCATTTGTAACATGCTCAGAAAACATGCAACAAAAACTGAAGTGCTGCACTCAAGAGTGGTTGAAGTGTTTTCATTCAGACAGATTAAAGTCAGGTTTCTTATTTAAAGACTACTGTTATGGTAGAACCTGCACTCCCACAAGCATTCTGAAGTGCTATTCATGAAGGATTAGATGGGTACTCAATGTAAATTCCAGTAATCTCCATCCTAGTCACACACCAAGTACTGGATGCATGACTGCAACTGTGCCCTACAAAAATAAACAAGCAATGCAGTCAAAGTCATGTTGACTTGCTATGGGGAAAATACACTGACAATGCCAGCACGAAACACTCACAACTGATTATTGGTTGCCTGTTAATGATGGCTTTGCAATGGGGAGCAATAAAATACAAGAGCTCTGGCCAGAGGTTCTGTTTGCCAACAGGCATACCAGGCAAATGCTTGGGGCACCGAGCCAGAAGGAAGCCCCAGGGCTCACCAAATATGAATCATTACATAACAGGAACAACGTCGAGAGTTAACAGGGGGAACAGGGGCACCTTCAGTTCTCCCTCCTGCCACAGGTAGTCGCTGCATCCTTCGTAAACAAACAAGTGACAGCAGATTTATCAAAGAAAGATGGAAATGCAGGATGAGTAAAATTGGTCTGTCCCCCTGTTGACAGTGAAGGGTGTCATGAGGCTGAAAATAAAAACAGCTTACATGGACAATAATCTCTTTAGTTTACAAATTGCAGCTGCATCAAGCTAAGAGTGGTAAGTTATAGAGGTACTGATATGTAGTATAGTGTCACTTCTTGTGTATCTTGCTTGTTTTCTGTGCACCACTAACTCTTTTGCTCACTGCACATCATAATAGATATTTTCCACTGTTGGCTGAAGCTTAGAGGGGACTGGGCCTTGCAGTGGTGGCATGGATACTCTGGAACAGGTTGCCTCTAAATGTTAGGCAGGCCTTGTTATCTGCTTTTAAATCTCGTAAAGACCCACTTGTTTACACATATTGTATGTGTGCATTGATGAATATGTGTGTACATGCATATTTATAGTCTTTTTGAATTAATCTTTTACTATGTATGTTATTCATTTTTATAAATTTAATCTTTTATTGTTTGCTTAAGATGGTACAGCACTTTGGTACGTAAGTGGAATACCTCGATATTAATGTAAAAACTTGATGTTAGAAATTAATATTACTTTATCAAACTTTATCACTTTATTTTGTTTCAAATAGGGGCACCACTCTTCTGTAGATTTACAATTAATGAAGTCACAGCTCAGAGGAGAAAGCCGTGAGTGGGTATTTTGTTAAAAAAAAAATATTAATTTTTAATTCAATATTGATCTCATACCTAAAGCTGTAAATTCATGTCTAAAGGGATCATGACTCAATCCACAATAACCACAGAAGCAATGCCGAATTACAATAATGCAAGCAATTTATTGACCACCAATAATCAATTAACAGCAAACAGCAAGAAATGTCAGAAATTATGAAACTATCAATATCGCTTTGGAGACTCTGCCGGGACGGTGAATCAGCTTAAAAAACAGCAGAAATAAAGCAGAATAATGAAAATAAAGTCAGGAGAACAAATTAAATTAAACCAAACCAAAGATTATAAGAAAGATAATATTTGTGAACTTTATGAGGTTGGAATATGGGAAAATTAACTAAACTAATGAGCAGAATTTAATTCATTTTGGTTAGAACTAACGGAGGAAGCCAAAGGGAATTTGTTAAGGCAATTTGGGGAACAACCAATTAAAATAAAATAAATAAACTGTATGGAACTTTGGAATAAAAGGGGAACTTAATTTAGAGTTTAAAAAGGCACCAGCTAAACCAGTTGGAGGTTCGGTTCGGTGTTACTTGGCGCAGAGGTAGGGCCTATTAGCGGAGTACGGCAAGACGTCAAGGTGGCTAATTTCCCTGAAGCCCATCTCAATGCTCAGTCAGGGACAGCCCATCCAGAACCGGTCTGGTTCAGCATCCAAGGCGAACCTCGTGGTCTTCAATTCTCCACTGGCACAATGGTGACAATTTGCTGGTGTGACAAGGTGTTTCCAGAAGTTTTGGAAATCACAATCAGAGCCTTTATATATATATATATATATATATATATATATATATGTCCACAATCAAGCGTTATCAATCAGAACGCTTCCGGGTGAAATTGGCTCTGAAGACTGGAACTTTTGGACTGGTTTCCCAAAGTTTTTTCCAACAGAAAAAGTAATTAAAAACTCAGCAAGTTTGACTATATCTTGCACTGTATACAAAAAGTTTATATCTTGGTTGCGTAGCAAAGGTTTTGGGTTACTTTGAGCAAAAATATCAAAAACATAAACAAATAACAAGGACAAAAGACAAACACTAAGTTTTAACTGTTCTAATGTTAATCCATGGATTTATTTTCTTCTTACAGATCTGTTTCGTGACTTCTTCTTTCTCTCTTTTCTTCCTCTTTTTTTCTCTCTACTGAAAAACTTTTAAGTTTCTGGTAATACATCTGACTAAGGCGGGCTTTACGCGGTAAGTCCAATCATAGCGTAAGATATTGGCGCGGTTGAAGATTCATTTACATACAAAGATTATAGGTGTTAATTAAATTGTTTATGTAAGTTTTAAACTTATTTTCCCATGTCCCAATCAACAACACACTTTGTAAAGACAGATGAATAACTTGGTTGAAAGTGAAACACAACCTTAGATTGTTACTAAAGAGAAGAATCAATTATTCATGAAATATAAACACACATTTATACCATTGTCACGTATACAAGATTGAAACTCCAGGACCTGGAAAGAAAGTTCATATTTGCAATATTACATTCTCAGTTTAGTCATGAATGTTTCTGGTAAAAGTTTTCTGTAAAGTATGAAAAGTTTCCGGGGGATCCAAACTTAACAAACTTTGAAAACAGCCACTAGCAAGACTTCTAACTCCATGTTAAAAACTTTGTAACGGTACGTCCCAGAAACTACGTTCAAATTAAAATTTGTGCTTCTTAATATGTGGAATAATTTTAAACCAATCATTAGGCCTATAACTAAAATCAAACATTTAATCCTTTTTAAACATTTCGTTGAAACAGTCCTGAAAGAGAAACTGGTTATTTTCTTGACACTTCTTAACAGATTCCAGCCGTGGTCTTAATTGGCCTGGGTGATGGTATCTGTGTGATTTACATGTGTGAAATGGCCGGGAGAAAGAACTTTGAAAGGGGGAAAATGGGCTAAGTGTCATTAATCAACAAGGTTGTTATATATCCACAGGTATAAGCTGACACTCAGTACTGGTTTTAATCAATTCGAGATGGCTTCTCAAGGTTCCTCTTTGAAGATAGTCTGAATTTTATCCATTTTATTGCCTACAAAACTTATAGACAAGGATGGGGGAGGCCAGAGAAGAAGACAGACGGGCTCCTTCAATGTGGTCACACGGGTCTTGGGCCTTAATGCTACAGTACAATGCTGTTTGTGTTAAATGTGCTTTGTAGATTAACTGGATTGGATGTTTTACTTTATAGTTTTTTCTGGACCCCTGCCAAATCTGACCAGTGACGAGATGTTTAGCTGTGTGTCAATAAACTTAAAAGAAAAAAAGCAAACATTAAATGTGTTTTATTGAATATCAGATCTCTTTCGTCTCTGTTACTCCATGACGTGATTGATGATCAGCATATTGATTTTTTTTTGTCTTACACAAACCTGGATGCAGCAGGAGGACCATGTTACTATTAATGAATATCCTCCACCTAATTATTTAAATTTCCATCTTCCTAGAACTACATGCCCAGTGGGAGGTGTGGCAGTAGCTGCCAATTAGGGTTTTTGATGAGATCTAGACTTAAGATTAGTTTTCATTTCATTGAATACCTGACTCTAAGTCTACTGCACCCAATTTAGAAATCAGAGAAACCACTTCTGCTAGTTGTGTATCATCCACGTGGACCTTACTCAGTTTCTGACCAATTTTTCTGACTTGTTTTCTGATTTTGGGTTGAATACTGATAAAGTCTTGGTACTGGTTGACTTTAACATTTATGTTGACAATAAAAATGACAGGTTAAATATTGCCTTCAATTTTATACTAAATGCAACTGCCTTTTCACAAATATAAATAGATGGCAGCACATTCTCATAATCTTGATCTTGTTCTAATATATGGTATTGAACGTGAAGAACAAACCATTTTTTTCTAGAAACCCTGTTTTGTTTGATCATTTCCTAATAACGTTTAAGATTACTTGGACAAAAAATGGCTGAAAAGAAATTTCATTACAGTAGATGTTTGTTAGATGGTGCTGTTACCAAGTTTAATAAATCAGCTATATAATTTGTACCATGATCTGGGTGAATACTCGATTCTGATTGGCTGGAGGGTGCCCATTAAAAAGTGATAATGGACACCTATGAAAGACGTTCCGGTCACTAGACAATGTTCTGGGTGATCAGTTATGAGAGACAGGCTTTTTGGTTTAATTCACAACTACGAGCTTTTAACCCTCTGATATATGAATTATTAAAAGACAGTGTCACATGTTTTTTAATATTTTACTCCTACAGACATGTACAGTGATGATTTTTTTTATTATTCTTATTTTACTTTTTATTTAGTTTATTTATTTTGATCTATTCTATAAAAATATTCATAAAAATATTATGTTGTCATATTTAATTAATACAAATATTTAATGAAAATGTAGCTTTATTATTTTTTTGTCCTGTTTATCCCTGATATTTTACAACTGTAAACTATTTAGGACATTCTCCTTCAGAGGGTTAAAGCAGACATCAAAGCAAATAGAAAAACAGGGGTGTTCATCAGATCTAGAAAAATTTCACCTGGTGAGGCTAGAGCTACTTATCATTCATTGTTGATAGAGGAGAACAAGAACTCCAGGTTTCTTTTCAGCACTGTAGCCAGGCTGAGTGACGTGGATCCACATAGTCACTGTGATGATTTCATGAGTGTTTTCATAACTAAAACTGTTTCTATTAGAGAGGAAATCCATGATATCCTTGCCACTATTGATGTCTCTTCTATAGCAGCGTTGGAGAGATCTTCTGTAGATCCTGATTTATGTTTGGGCCGTTTCTATCCTCAGCTCTCTGAGTTAACCAGAATAATAACTTCAGCTAAACCTTCAACCTGTATTTTAGACCCCATCCCAACCAGTTCTGTTATATTAGTTATGACAGGATATGTACCTTAATCTTCCCACCTTGTTATCAAACCTTCACTTTAAAAAAACCTACCTACAGAGTGTTAGCTAATTAAGGATGTCTAACCCCACCCCCTTTATGTCTAGAATTTAAAAAAAAAAAAAACTTAACTATCTTCCTATTTGAGCAGAAATAATTTGAAAGGATTTCGTCTGTAAAGTGCCCTGAGATGACATTGTTGTGAATTAGCTCTAGACAAATAAAGCTGAATTAAAATGAATAGAATTTATAGGGAACAAATTTGGATTATGTACTAAGATGCATGGATGAAAATGATTGCGTGTTGTCTGCAAGTGGTGTTAGATCATATTATCCCTGTCTAATTAAATAAAAATAATAATGAAGTCAACATAATAGTGACAGCTTCCAAAGAACATTCCAAATGGGCATTTGAAGAATTTTATACTATTACACCAAAGCATTTTAAGATTAAATTCTTAAGATGTTAGTGTTATGCTGTTGTTATCAAGTATAAAATAGTGAGGAATGCTGGTTGGAGGACCCTACTGTGAAATTTTGCCTGTGGCCCCAAGAGAATTGCCTGTGCCTCTGGCAGACTTATCTAAAGCGAAGACTTTGCTATTTTTTCCCATGCATATCAAAATGTTTATCAATACGTATCTTATAATGTTTTCGTGGACACTGATAGACAGGAAACTATTGCTCAGCTGGTCAGCAGTAGACTAACAGATTGCTTTTTCACTATTAAAATGTACTTTGTTTTAAATGGTGCTCAACAGCTCTGAACACAATATAATATAGACAAATTCAACAAATTCAATGTCTATCCATCCATCCATCCATTTTCTTCCGCTTATCCGGAGTCGGGTCGCGGGGGCAGCTGCCTAAGCAAGGAAACCCAGACTTCACTCTCCCTGGCCACATTCACCAGCTCATCCGAAGGGATCCCGAGGCGTTCCCAGGCCAGCCGAGAGATGTAGTCTGTCCAGCGTGTCCTGGGTCTTCCCTAGGGCCTCTTTCCAGTGGGACGTGCCCGGAACACCTCACCAGGGAGGCGTCCAGGAGGCATCCTAACCAGATGTCCAAGCCACCTCATCTGGCTCCTCTCGATGTGGAGGAGAAGCGGCTCTACTCTGAGCCCCTCCCGGATCACCAAGCTTCTCCCCCTATCTCTAAGGGAGAGCCCGGCTACCCTGCGGAGGAAACATATTTCAGCGGCTTGTATTCGAGATCTCGTTCTTTCGGTCATTACCCACAGCTCATGACCATAGGTGAAGGTAGGAACGTAGATCGACCAGTAAATCGAGAGCTTTGCCTTTTGGCTCAGCTCTCTCTTCACCACAACAGACCGAGACAGGCGGATCGGTGCGACAATCTCCTGCTCCATCCTTCCCTCACTCGTGAACAAGACCCCGAGATATGTAAACTCCTCCACTTGGGGCAGGACCCCATCGCAGACCCGGAGAGAGCACTCCACCCTTTTCCGGCTGAGGACCATGGTCTCGGACTTGGAGGTGCTGATTCTCATCCCAGCCGCTTCACACTCGGCTGCGAATCGCTCCAGTGAGAGCTGAAGATCACGTCCTGATGAAGCCAACAGAACCACGTCATCCGCAAAGAGCAGAGACCCAATCCTGAGGCCATCGAACCGGATCCCCTCCACACCTTGGCTGCGCCTAGAAATTCTGTCCATAAAAGTTATGAACAGAATCGGTGAGAGAGGACAGCCTTGGCGGAGTCCAGCCCGCACTGGAAACGATTCTGATTTACTGACGGCAATGCGGACCAAGCTCTGATACCGGTCGTACAGGGCGAGTCCGGCACTCCATACTCCTGGAGTACCCCCGACAGGAGTCCCTGGGTAACACGGTCAAATGCCTTCTCCAAATCCACAAAACACATGTAGATTGGTTGGGCAAACTCCCATGCCCCCTCAAAGACCCCAAAGAGGGTATAGAGCTGGTCCACTGTTCCACGACCGGGACAAAAACCACAGTGCTCCTCCTCAATCCGAGGTTCGACTATCCGACGGACCCTCCTCTCCAGCACCCCTGAATAGACCTTACCGGGGAGGCTGAGGAGTGTGATCCCCCTGTAGTTGGAGCACACCCTCCAGTCCCCCTTTTTGAAGAGGGGGACCACCACCCCAGTCTGCCAGTCCAGGGGACTGTCCACGATGTCCATGCGATGCTGCATAGGCGTGTCAACCAAGACAGCCCTACAGCATCCAGAGCCTTAAGAAACTCCGGGCAGACCTCATCCAACCCCGGGCCCTTGCCACCAAGGAGATTTTTAACCACCTCAGCGACCTCAGCCCCAGAGATAGGCGAGCCAGCACCAGCTACCCCAGACTCTGCTTCCTCATCAGAAGACGTGTTGGTGGGATTGAGGAGGTCTTCGAAGTATTCCCTCCACCGCCTCACAACGTCTCGAATCGAGGTCAGCAGCCCCCCATCCGCACTGTACACAGTGTTGACGGAGCACTGCTTTCCCCTCCTGAGCCGCCAGATGGTGGACCAGAATCTCCTCGAAGCCGTCTGGAAGTCATTCTCCATGGCCTCTCCAAACTCCTTCCATGCCCGAGCTTTTGCCTTAGCGACTGCCGAAGCTGCGCTCCGCTTAGCCCGCCGATACCCATCAGCTGCCTCTGGAGTCCCACAGGCCAAAAAGGCCCGATAGGACTCCTTCTTCAGCTTGACGGCATCCCTTACTGCCGGTGTCCACCAACGAGTTCGGGGGTTATCGCCACCAACGACCTTACGGCCACAGCTGCGGCTGGCTGCCTTGACAATAGAGGCACGGAACACAGCCCATTCAGACTCAATGTCCCCCGCCTCACCCGGGACATGGTTGAAGCTCTGCCGGAGATGGGAGTTGAAACTCTTTCTGACAGGGGACTCTGCCAGATGTTCCCAGCAGACCCTCACAACAAGCTTGGGTCCGCCAGGCCTGACCGGCATCCTCCCCCACCATCTGAGCCACCTCACCACCAGGTGGTGATCAGTTGACAGCTCCGCCCCTCTCTTCACCCGAGTGTCCAGGACATGCGGCCCCAAGTCCGACGACTCGACTACAAAGTCGATCATCGAACTGTGGCCTAGAGTGTCCTGGTGCCAAGTGCACATGTGGACACTCTTATGTCTGAACAAGGTGTTCGTAATGGACAATCCATGACGAGCACAGAAGTCCAACAACAAAACACCACTCGGATTCAGATCAGGGGGGCCGTTCCTCCCAGTCACGCCCCTCCAGGTCTCGCTGTCATTGCCCACGTGAGCATTGAAGTCCCCCAGCAGAATGAGGGAGTCCCCAGAAGGAGTGCTCTCCAACACCCCCCCCTCCCCCCCCAAGGACTCCAAAAAGGGTGGGTACTCTGAACTGCTATTTGGTGCATAGGCACAAACAACAGTCAGGACCCGTCCCCCCACCCGAAGGCGGAGGGAGGCTACCCTTTTGTCCACCAGGGTAAACCCCAACGTACAGGCGCCAAGTTGGGGGGCAATGAGCAGGCCTACACCTGCTCGGCGCCTCTCACCGGGAGAAACTCCAGAATGGAAGAGGGTCCAGCCCCTCTCAAGGGCAGTTGTTCCAGAGCCCAAGCCATGCATCGAGGTGAGTCCAACTATATCTAGCAAGAACCGCTCAACCTCGCGCACCAGCTCAGGCTCCTTCCCCGCCAGAGAGGTGACATTCCACGTCCCTAGAGCTAGCTTTTGCAGCCGAGGATCAGACTGCCAGGGTCCCCGCCTCTGGCAGCAGCCCAGCTCACAATGCACCCAACCCCTATGGCCCCTCCTGTAGGTGGTGAGCCCACGGGAGGAAAGGCCCATGTCTCCCTTTCGGGCTGAGCCCGACCGGGCCCCATGGGCAAAGGCCCGGCCACCAGGCGCTCGCCTCCGTGCCCCACCTCCAGGCCTGGCTCCAGAGGGGGGCCCCGGTGACCCACATCAGGGCAAGGGAAACCTTGGTCCTTGTTTTTTCATCATCATAAGGGTTGTCTGAGCCGCGCTTCGTCTGTTCACAGTAAAATAATCCTTCTTTATTTGAAATGTCTCTGGAAAAGGCTAAGGCTAGGTTCACACTGCAGGCTGAAGTGACCCAAATACAATTTTTTTGCCTCTATGTTACCTGTTTCTGATCTGATGTTTCTCATAACAGTTTGAACTACAGATCTGATTTTTTCAAATGCGACCCAGGCCACTTGGATATGTGGTCGTAAATCCAATACGTATGTGATCTTTGCCATGCGACTTCAGTCTGAATGGCCAGGTCGCATTAATCCAACCTACACGTCATACACGACATTGTTCATAAACTCAAACGTTTCTCTGTACAGACGTTGCTGCCACTGCTGCCACTGCTCCACAAAATGCCTTGGCTAAAAATCTGACTCTTGTCTTTTGTAATCTTTGTTACCCCAAACATGAAGACGTCACACGCACGCTCACTGGCACATCGTCATGTCTTTCACGCACGCGGGACACTTTTGGTGCGTATAAGGTTCATACAGGAGATCACATACAAGTTGCATTTAACTGGAAATGTGAACGGACTCTCCAAAAAATAGGATTTCACAAAAAATCCGATTTAAGCATTATGCCCTGCAGTGTGAACCTAGCCTAATGTACTAATTTTGCTTGTTTCAAATAAGAATTCTTGTGCATTAGAGGGCATGAAAACACATTTTTCCACAGCAGCTGTTTCCTGTCTGTGCAAACTAACAATAAAGTCACTTGATTTGTTGGAATCTTCTTAGATTTTGTTCTGTATAACATCCCAGATATTCGAGATTAAAGTGATTCCTGAAGAAGAGCTTTCTGTTGATTTTCCTTTAATCCTTGAAGGACAATAACTTCTAGTGAATTCTAACCGCTAACAGTGAAGTCTATACAGTCCTCTGGTGACATTATGTCTACTTTTTAGTTTCAAACCAGTTAATGGAAATATGTTTGCTTCTCATTTAATGTTTTTGATTTTCCAAAGGATTTCTTTGGATCTGATTTGCAACTAAAAGCATTATTCTGATAGTCTTTTGCTTTTTTATTAGGATTTATTGTCATACATAAGTACTTTAAAGAAGGTAAATTTTGTTCTTTTTTACTTCAATACCATCATCACTCACATAAACTTAATCATCTTAAACAATAATGAAAAATCAAGCAGGTTTCTATTTATCAAGTGTTTGGACTTTTTTGCTTTATTTTATTTCAGTCATGCAGATATTTTTATTTTTTATTTCTGATCAAACTTTTGTAAAAAGGGATATTTTTAGATATTGGGTAAAATGCTTCATTACAAATAACAATGAGCCACTGAAAATCATTATCCTTAAGAGCAACTTAAGTGTAAAAATCTGCTGTAAAGACAAGCGGGGAATGATTAATTGAATTTTTAATTTAAACTAAAAACGTTTTCCAAATTACCTTATTAATTATACAGTAGATGGCAGTGCAACTTCCCTCCTTAAGGTTGTAAATACAGCCAAATTTCTGCTAATGTGATTACTGTTACTTAACAGTTGTACTTTGAGTTGGAGGATGGAGACTACCATTCTTTTGCAATACAAAGCCATTAGATGTAATGATCATGGAAGTTGATCTGGTATAAAAAAGTAGATAAAGATGATGGAGATGGTGAGAGCTGTGTCTCAGAAATAATAGATGCTTTGTTTGTGTGGGGGCACGAGGTCGAAGACAATATATAGAGCCAAATACAGACTTGGATTCAGTAGATAAATCATTAATAATAATCTTCTCCAACTCTGCATGCATTGAAATTTGCTTCTCTTAGAAAGGTCTGAGGTCAATGAGATGCATCAAACTGCCTATCATAAGCCAATGTTAGAAGGTATCTAGAGGAGGCAGAAACTGCTCTAAAACATCAGCTTGTTGGAGGGAAAAAGGTGGAGTGTTTGTGCATGAGTGTGTGTGTGTGTGAGAGAGAGACCAAGGGATGAGCAATGACATAGTGGCAATCCCCTGCAGACCTACATAATTCAATCTGCTGGACTCTTTGAAAGAGAGTGTGTCTAAAACACTGTCTGCTGATGAACTCAGTGAGGGGTAATTTCTTGCAGTGTTTGAATTCATCAACAGTGAAGACAAGCCCTTGTTCTCATTGCTGGTCAGCTCACAAAGAACCAACATTTAACTCTTTGATGTTTGAAGTGGGAAAGCTTCCATCTATCCATCTATCTTTGGCACATTACCTGTCTGACCACTGTTGCTCATGTTTTGGAGACTATGATAAAAGAGCTGAAAGAACAAACTCTTTACCTGATGTCAGTCTTATGGAGCATGTGGGATATACTGGATAAACAAGTCTAATTCATGGAGGCTGAACCTCCTTCACAGGATTACAAACAGTCTTCTGCCTGCATCCTGGTATCTGACAACACAGGACAGCTTCTTTTTCTTGTGGAGTCTAAGTGCAGAGGTGTTCAAGCTGTTTTGGCGAAATGAGTGGAATCAACACAATATGAAGCTGGTGGTGTGGATGTTTTGCCTGTGCATCAAGTTCCTATCATGATGACACAAATTTAATTCAATTTTATTCAAATTTTCTAGTATACATTTTAACTTGTACACCTGAAAAACCTGAAAATACCATCCCATGATTGCTACAAAATTTCAGTTTGTTGCAAAAGCTGTATATATAAATCAATATCTGCCCCCTAAGATTCAATTTACACTTAAAAGCAAATTAGTCAATTTGACATGGCTCACTGCAATAGAAGGCTTTAGGAGTAATGCTCTTTGAAACAGCTTCACTTTAGACAAAGGAACCACAATTTACTCCAACAATCTCCTCTGTGCTGTAAACACATTGTAAAGCACCACAGTTCTAGCTAGCAAATTTAATGGATAGCTGCCTCTCATGTTGACATAAGAATAACAAACCAAAGGCTTGATCCAGAACAAACTTGGGAGTATGTTTCCCAGATTAAGTGTGCATTTACAGAGCTCCATCCATCTGTGTACGAGTCTACAGTACTGTTTAAATAGTGGGAGTGGGGTTGGACAGTCCTCCAACTGTTACTAGAGAGTTTTCCACGAATCCCATCTGATGTTGTTATTCTGATCTACAGAAAGGACACCTGAAACTGCAAAGCAGGTACAAATCTGCAGTTTAACAATGTCAAATCCAAACCGTGCAATAAAACATGTTACGTTTCTCTCTTTCTTGCAGTTGCCTCCTGCTTGTATTTCTTGACCTTAAATTGGTTTATAGATGATTGGGATCTCCGTGGGTATTTCAGACAGTATGTGTGATGTGTCAGACTACTTTAATCGCGTTCTTGCAGCTCAAGTGGTGTATCAACTGGTTTCATATGTTGGAGCATCTTAGGAAAACTTTCCAGACAAGGGCTCCTAAAAGTAAATCAAAGCAGCTGTTGAACTTATTCAAATTAATTTAGCGAATAAAATATATTTTAATTGTGAATGGGTGAATGAGAAACACATAGCAAAGTGCTCTATAAAATTTAAATGAAGTGAAAAGGTGCCAAATAACTGTGGACTGTCTGATTTTGCTATAATTATAGCAAGTTCTCATTGTATGGTTTTCTTCCTAATTAAATACAACTTTATCAAGCAAGCTAAAATAACATCTTTAAAACAGTATCAGGGTGACGGCAGTATATTAAGAAAATGGACAATAATATTGCATATAAAGTTAAAATTAAGAAAATTCACTCAGCAATTCACTCAGAAAATTGTCTCTAAATTTTAGTTCAACAATAATGAATTCAAGCAGATGTGAAAGGAAGGACATAGATCAAACGGGAGAAGTATGATATGGAAAAAAAAACAAAAAATGTTGAGAAACTGCTGCCCAGTGTCACCAACAGCTTTCAGCCTTTCCATTTTTTTGTCTGTCAGCCAGCGAGGCATGACTCACACAGATTTAAATTATGAACACAGTTTGGTCTCCAACTGTTTCTTAATATCCATGCACAGATAATCTTATTTCAACTTGGTTGTACCAGTTATTTAATATAAAATTTCCACAGAAATATTATGTTATTTTTTCCTGCTGTGTTTGATTATTTAAAGCTTTATTAACAGCTCATAGCCTCCAGAGATCATTTAAAGGCCTATTCACATGGGATTAGTTTTACCATGGGGACCTCGTGTGATTTTCAAATTGCCCTTACACACCTTTGTTTCATGGTGCATTTACATGGGATTATTAAAATCTGTTCTTTAGAGCCTTGTTGACTTAGGCTTTTCCCCAAATGGCAAGGTTTGTGTAACATAGATTTTGATGGTGTGTGGTTGCTAATGGCTGCCCAGCAATAATCATTGATCTTATTGAAAGACATGTACATCATCCATCTCATCATCCTCCCAACGAGATATGAGCCTGCTCTTGTTGTGAATTGTCTCCATGCTGTGCTGCAACAGGATTCTCCTGATCACGCTTCCTGATCATGTAAAAGAGCTGATGTTACAGCAGAGCCTTTGTATTTGTTAAAATGGTGATTTTTAAGGCGACTATTGGATGGTGTCAATTACACAACAGAGAAACTAAATTGATATGAGACTGATAAGATAAATCACAAAATTAATTTTGTACTCAATTGGTAGGTCCTACTTACTCTTCCAGCAACCATCATCTTTGATCTCAGCTTCAATCAGTATAACAATTCAGTTGTCAATGCCTGCTTGATTTAAGAGTAAATCTCCTAAATGTGGTTATATCCATTTTGTAAAGTACATGTAACTAGTTTTAGATCACTACAGTGCTCTCTGCTCATACCTGACCTCAAAGTCATAATGAGGTCCACCAGGAGGCAATACGTAACTGTGTTTTCTAATGGATTTGAAACTTTTGGTGACCTCTTTTAAGGCACAGAGAGGATTAGCCTTAGAGAATATAGCTGACTTCTTGACCCCTCTTCCAGCACATATGAATCTTGGGGTCCTCTGGTAGGTCATGCCTGATTATTTCTTGAGAAAAACCAAAACATGAAAGTAAAACTGGCTTTTCGGTTTGGGCTTCTGGACTGTGGGAAGACCAACCCAGAGGACATCAGGGAAGCAAACTCGTCTTCTTTTATAAAACCATATCATTTTAGACCCACTTCTCAATGAATGTGTCACCAGTTTTATGATTTCTCTTAGTATGATACCTTTTCAATAATGAAATATAGATACAAAGCAAAAATATCTTTCAGTTGTTGGGCTAAAGTCTCTGATAAGTGCTACAGACCCCTTCAAATCTATTTAAATGTGATTTTATCCTGGTTGAGTAGTAGTAGAGAATTCATATTTTTTTTCTTTCTTAATAAATTTAAATTTAATTAACTTGAAAGCAAATATTTAATTGGTAACACAAAAAATTTAATTGATGTCAAGCTGGAGAAAAACTAATTTATTAATTTGTTATTCATGTGCCTGTGATGGCTCACAAATCTTAGTTGGATGAAGCACATTAGCTTGATGGTTTTCACAAGATGAACTAATTTCCCTCTGAAGTTAATTAGTATTGTAGCAACACCATGGTTTTAATGTTTTCTTGGTTGATTACTAGACTTTGTGTAATTAACCTGTCAACCTTTATTTAATGCCAATTTTTCCCTCCCCCCCCCAAAAAAAAGAATTTGAGTCACTTTGTAATAAACAGTTTTCAACTGCAGAAATACCCCATACCTAAACTATGTACCTAAGAAAGAAAAATATTTAATCTGAGAAAAGCATCAGAGCTTTAAAGAGTGACATTGAAGGTAAATAAAAAAAACAGTTTCTTGCTGGAGCTGAAACACTGATCCGTGAGCTGAAAGCGTGTGTTAGAGCCAGCACCTGCCACAGCCTTCCTCTAGGCTCCAGTGTGTTAATTGTAAAGATGGCTTTGAAACAAGATGCCAAAGTTATTTTTGCATGTAAAATAACTACATAAGTCATGCTGACTTTGTGCATGTGAATGGGGATTTATATTTTTTAAGCTCATACTTTTGGCTTTCAGAAATATACATTGACTTTGGATTTTCCAGCTAGGATTGGTTGCATCATCTTTTCTTTTAAATCAGGGAAAACATTGATGAACTGAACAGACCCACCTGTATAGTTTTGAAAGTATTTTTGCTTAAATAAGGATTGTATAAATACTTTTCATCATATTTTCAATGGGTGTCAATCTGCAATCAGGCCAGCTTAGCTTGCAGAAACTTAATACAAAGCCATGCCGTGATACATGCAGAATGTTTTTTGCAGTAATATAAAAAAGTTGGCTGGAATCATGATGCTTTTTATAAAACTATAGAGCCATGAGCTGTGAACCATCACAGATGCTGGCTTGTGAACTGTGACCTTACATGCAGGATTGTTTCCACTTCATTTTGTTTCCATTCAGCTTTGGCCAAAAGGGGGATGTAAAATTTCTAAATATAGTTGTTTTTCTCCATTTTTATTTGTATTTGTAAATGCAATGATAAATTCAGTCAACTAAAATGTTCTTGAAGCCATTCTTATCCAATGCAGTTGCCAATCTTTTCATTTCAGACAACATTTTAGACTTCTGCACAACAGCAAACAGCTGAAAATTATGTTGATAGAAAATAATGATGTGCTTGCCAGAACACACAGTGTTTAATCCCTCTGTGAGCCTTGTATTTTCTCCCTTGTTGTGTTGGCAGGTTGGGTTACACATACAGGTGTTTGTAAGAACACATTATGGGCAATGAGCAACTGAGCACACACTAGAGACTATGAACAGATACCCAGAGCAGTGGGTACCCATGAATGCAGTGTCAGAGAGCTACTGAGAGGAGTTGAGTGCCTTGCTCAAGCACACTTCTACTGAAAACAAAAGAGCAGGACAATACTCGTCATTTCCACTTGTGAGGAATGGCCTATTTGTGGGAGCAGTCTTGAATCATTTCTCCAGCCTCTAAGCCAATGCTGCAGTCCTGATAGGCTTAGTTGTAATCATAAAACAGAGCAAATTGTTCTGATTCTGTATCAGCATAAACCAGCAGCATATTTTTTGACATCTATTGAATGTGATAAATGTAGGTCACCCTATCATAAGGCAGCATTGCATCTCCTTTTTCTACCAAACACCTGATCAAAGCTAATGTTGAATCCATCATGGTTTAATGCTGCTATACCATGAAATTAAACTTCAACCTTAGCAAGAGTCCTCTGAAGACTGCAGCTGTTTGTGTTACATTTGTTGTGTGCCTTTGTTTGACTGTTGTTCATTCCTGTCCCTCTTCAACAAGTATTTGATATCAGAGAACATCTGTTTTGTTCTCGGGATGTAGTAGGATGAAAAGAAAAACTTTTGCCAGAGTTTCCTCCTAGCTGCAGTGCAACATCATTTTTTGTCCATTAACTCACCATGACCTAAATTACCTTTAATTGCCTAAAGCAGCTTCAAAGCGAGGCCAGAAAAGTGAGTTAAGCAGTTAATATCTAAAACATTTATCAAGCACACTGAGCCAAATAAGTTTGGCTTTCTACAGTAATTAGCCATAGCTGTAACTGGCATCATATAAGCAGAAAATGAAAGCAATGGGAGTTTTACAAGTGGAGTTACTGATTTTGTAATGTTGTGCATTAAGTGCAATTTATTAATTATAATTTCTAAGTACAAACTATTTCCTTGAGGTTGCTATCTGGGGCTGCCTGTGGCCCCGGTACAGTTTGAAGCTTTATCTATTTTATATTTAAGTGGAAAACTTCACTCTAGTCTTTGGGACCATTTTTACTCTGGTAGCCTGTGACAGCAGACAATTGAGCAAAACAGGAATTTCAATAAGCTTTTAAAGTGTCTGTTGCTAAAATTTTACCTTATTTCTCTATGATTGGCCACAACATGGAATACATTCTATATTTTACTGTATTTTCTGTGCACCTGTGAAACACCTTCTGCTTTAATAAGTCTTGCAAAAAAATACTTGCTCTTCCCAGTGATGTTATCACATTTATCTCAGTTTCATCTTAAGACATAGATTTTTTATCAGAAAACTCATATTACATTGCAGTATTGTACGTAAGAAGGCCTGGGGTCAGAGCAGCTATCACTATGTGCTGCTACACATGTCCTAGTTTGGGCCTCAGCCCGATTGGTTGTGTTCACGTGTTCATGTTATGTGTGGGATGTCTCTAACAGTGCTAACCACTACACCGTGCAGCAGGCCTTATCATGAAAGGTTCACAACAAAGACAAGATGGGCTTAAGACTTTTTTGGGCTAAACAAAGGCTTCAACAGACTGATGCGATTTAGCCATAAAAACAAGGCCCATGGTGGGGTACCATTATTAACTATTATAGTTTGGCTACTCAGTCTTTACAAAACTAGTTCACTAATATTGACCTCACCAAGTATTTATCACTGATTTTGCAATGAAAAAGTCATACTTTGGATTTTGGGTCTCTGTGAGACTCAAACTCTTTTTAAAAGGCAAAATAAACAAGTTGATGAAAACTTTTAACTGCGTACTGTAGTTAAAATGGTACTATTTTTTTTTTTTTACTATTAGTTAAAACTATTAGTACACCGTTACTTTAGATTAGTCAAATCTGAACTAAGGAGAACACATAGTTTTCATGTTCAAGATGCTGGACATGGTCAGCTGTTTTTGGGAATCTATCCTTGCCTTTAGCCATGTCATGACTGAGAAAGGCTAAAGCCCAAATAGGATAAAGCAGGTATGAAAAAAAGGGATGGGTGGGTGGGTGATTGTGATCTAAATAAAGTAGAGCCTTTGGCTTAGCAGCTGACCTTTTATTCAGGCAGATTATACTGTCTTCACCATTTGATTTTGGATTCATTCAAGCCACACCTAAACTTTAACATACAGAATATCAGAGTTTAGTTTTTATAGTTTGGTGTCCTGTATATCAAAGTTTCATTTCTATAGTGTTGTCCCATGAAAAGATATAATGAAATATTTGCAAAAATGCGAGGGGTGTACTTACTTCTGTGAGATACTGTACATCAATTCTGGTAATAAGAATGCTCCTAACTGCAACTTTTTGATACTCAGAACATAGTAGAAAAATTAAAGGACTGATGGAAATGTCAGACATATCTCGATCCAATGGTCTCTTGCATGAGAGAGATCATTTTTAAAGACTGTACTGTTAAGTAAATGCTAACATTGTTTGTCCCAACTCTAACTGGATATTGTATTTCCAAATTTCATAATCACATATCCAAATTTCTAAATCTTAGTCTGAACAGACATGTTGTTATTAATAGTAGTTTAACATCATTTGGACACAGATATACAGCTGGTGTGAATGTATTGCTTTGCAGCAGAAGAGTATAACTCTTAAACTGATGTGATGGCATGTGTGCTGTGAAAATGGACCTTTAGTGAATCGACAGTTGGGGCAGTTGTCAATAAAATATTACAAGTGTTTACTTCAGGCCAAATTATCAGTCTGTTCATATATAAGCAGATGCTTATCATCATGCAGCTTCATACCCTGTTAAAAAAATTGACAGTGTATCAAGCTGCATGATGATACTGATTTGCACACCACTGATTCCAATCTGCCAGTGGATCAATATTTGAGTGTTGACTCTGTCTTGCTTGATCATTTCTGAATATGAATGCTTTCCATGACATTTTTTATAATGACATTAGATCCCACAATTCCATGTATACTGTTTCAAAAGTAGAGTCAACATGTTTAAAAACTTACAGTATATTCTAGTCTTGAAAATGATGTTCAGACAGACATCAAACCCAGGCGCAACAACCTAACGTATTGCTTCTCGTACTCTAGAACAATGAAGCATCCAGTGTAAACTATAAAGAGAAAATAACTTGGCAGACTTTTCCCAAGAAGCCTGCTGTTCTAAATAACCATGGCGACCACATTATGAATTTATTCAGCTTTAAGAAAACATCATGTGTTTGCATCTATACTGTATGTCTTGTGTCAGATTTTGAATTTTTTTTACTGTGAAACTCAAAAAGATCTACTAGGATTTCTGACACGTGAGCCAAGCTAACTGCTGGTTGGACCAAGAAAATACATTTTTGCCACCTAAAAGCTCAGACTAAAAGAAAAGAAGAACAAGCAAGAAATCTGTTGAAATGCTACGTTTAGAATATTTTATGTGGTTCCTTTTGCATCAGGCAGTTATTTAATTTGCTGCTTCATTTTCTCTACTAAGGACATACATCTTACCACATGGACCATGTTGCAACACCAGCTTTTATTTTTACAAGTTGCCAATTCAAGTCTGATACAAATTTGACACAGTATAAAAATCTACAACATGACATTTGCTTTAATTTCTGCAAAGTATTTAAAATTCGAACTGTTCTGGATAGGGAACTTTGTCTCTGTTGGCCGTAATCTGAGCATAGCTTTGTTTTTCCATCATAATTCGTCTGTGATTTCCCTAATTGGGAGCATGTTAAAACCTTCATTTACATCTAAGTTGTTTTTATATTATCTGCCATACAAACATTAGATTTTTGGTTAAGTTGTGGATGTGCATCAATATGATACAAGTAGGCAGCCAGTTGCTTGGCTATTTTTAAGTTTTGTGAAAAAATGTGCAAATGTCAAAACGAGGAAGCAATACAAGTTTATTTATATGGAGGGGCGAAAAAGCATAAAAATAAAATTATAGTTTAGGAAGCGTGTGCGTGTTTCTGTACGTGTGTGCCTGCATTTGTACAGGTCTTAGACAAAGTCAATAAACAAAGGGAATAGTGTATTTGTCAGCTTAAAAGCTTTTATATCCTGAATAGCCAAAAATTCAGGGAGCTTTCATTAATGTTCAGGACTTGAAAAATATGTGAGCTGTCAACTGTCTCCATTTTAGCCTCAGAGAGGGGAAAAAAAGAACAAATTGGGATTGCCCAGGAAGGGGCAAATAAACGCCACAAAGGACCAGTATCAGCTGATTTGTATTCTAAGCAAGGCTAGGAGCAGCTTTGTTTGTTGACAGATTCATCAACCGAGTCCAAAACACAAGATTGGCAATTCATCTCCCTCCAGCAACATTACATCACTGAGCTGTTGTTGAATTGAAGTAAAGGTGGTTTCACACAACCTGATGTACCAGATGGTTTGTTTGTCAGAACCATCTGGAAAATTCTCTATAGATGAGTTTGAAAAATACAGACATACAGATGTCCCTAATTTTAGCAATATTACCTAAGTGGAAGAAAACAGCCCTGAAAACCTCTTTTATGTCCGAGCCAAAGGACAAATCATGGTAAAAAATAACTCCATTCTTAACACCATCCAGATTAATTACATAGCTAGACAATTTTGTCCCTGAGTTTTTCAGGTCCAAAGACAGCAATCTCTATCTTATCTGAATTTAAAAAGAGGTAAGAGTCATCCAGGTCTTTATGTCTTTAACACCAGGATTTTCAGTTTTTCCTGCAGTCCCCCTCCCCCTACCACATGTAGTCACCTCACTTACTGACCTTTTGTTATTCATATCAGGTACTCAGGCAAGTTTTCGTACCTTAAGAGCAGTACTCAACACAGGCTTTTGACTCTGCACCTCACAGAAAATAGTTTAAATCTATTGTGATGAATATATCTTTGTGCTAAGTCTTTTTTTTTTTTTTTTTTTTTTTTTGTATACATTTAGATGCATTTAACACAAGAGCGGTCATTTTAACCATTTTAAAATGCACATATTCAATAACTGTCAAATGAAATTATGAAGTCTTGCTGGTCCCTGATGTTTCACGTAACTACATGAACTTTCATTAAAACTAGTTTTATTATTTAGTATGTAAAGAACAGAAGAAATGGGAACATTTCTACCTATTTCACCCACAGGTGGTCATTTTGAACACACAGGATTTTGCGCTATTGTTCTTGTCATTCTGGATCAGATGATGTAGAAGTATTCTGTACAGTGTGGTTTGCAGATATGGATCCATGCTGCATTTTACATCCTACAGGACCTTCTAGGAATAAATGTCCACATCATCAATGCACTGAAACCCTAACAGCTCAAAGTGGTTTCTGAAGCAGCTGCAGAGGAACATCCAGTGGAGTTTATGAAGGGAAAACAGGCATCAATATTTTGGCCAGAGTCTATCAACCACATGCAAGCTGCCGTCATGCTGCAGATGTTGGAGTTTTTTCCCCAGCTTTTTGCTGCAGCCCACTTCTAGACTTCATGGAATAAAACAAGATGGTTTATGATTCATTCAAGTTTTTGCTCTACTGAAACTCTTTTATTTGACTTTACAGATCAGTGAAAGATAACTTGTCTGTCTGTTATATCAGCTGATCACTCTGATCAGCTGCTGTGTGAAATTATCCTGCTATCAGAGAGCTGAAAACGCAGATCCTGTACAAGATTATATTTCATAATAAATATAATTTCCTTAAGTGCACTCAGTAAAAACCAACAGAGACCTGAGCTTAAAGTTAGATCTGAAGGGGGTGCAGTCCTTTCAGGAAAGCATTAATAACACTTATTTACATTAGAACAAGTAATTGAAGAGGTGTTGATGAGCCACAGGGGACTTCAGCTTTAAGACATCTTTGTAATCTAACAAACGCATGTGATTATTGTCTCAATGGAAATTTGTCATGCTGTCTAATGATATTACCTAAAGAAAGCATCTGTAACGTAAAAAGTACCAATCCAAGCACAGAACCTTGAGGAACTCCATCACCTGCTCTGGTTGGAGAAGACTCATTGTTTATATTAAAAAAAAACAACTGAAAACTCAGGTAAAAATGGCTTAAACTTATCTAAACCAGTTCCTTCAATCCCAACATTTTCAAGCCTCTAAAACAGAATGTGATGATTATTGATGTTAACTGACAAGTACCAACAGGAGTAGAATGTCAAACAGAGCTACCTATAAACCAAGACGGGCCAGCTAGATGCTTCTTCAGGATACGAGGGGCAACAGGAGGGAGGTCATAGCCAAAAATAAAAACAGAAATTATTGATCCCCTCTCATGTTTAAAATCTGAATATTGCATTCCATTTAAACAGATGAACAAAAGTAAAAAGGATAATGACATTATAAACTGGATATCACAGTATCGTTTCTTATTTGTAAAGTGTTTCCGAATCTGAATATAGATTCAACAGGTACAGAATATCTTGCCTCATCGTAAGTTCAAGTAAACTCGATCTAGTAACATTAGCAGATGTACAAGTATTGATCATTCAATACAAAGAAAACAACATACATCCATTAGAACTGTATTGTTACGTAATGGACTCCAGGAACACAGAGGAAGGTTAACAGGTTTATTAAGGAACAGAGACATGGATGATAGACATACTGTTACCACTGCAGAGGTGAGGAATCTAGCAGGGGAGTGAGTCCAGGGTACATGGTTTAAGGTCCGACAGGGAATGATTGTGGTGCTGGTGTATATAGAGGACTGGGGAACAAAGGAAGACCGGTGCGGCAGGCTGACTAGATTACTGATGAGCAGATGAGGAACAGGTGTGGAGGATGAGGGAAGTGAGGAGTGAATGGAGGAGTGGCAGGACAGGGGAGTGCTGGAGGAGTGGCAGGACAGACTGTAACATACATTGAAAAGGGGAAACTAGATGAGTTTCACGACTCCAGTGGGTGACACTGTTGCTCCATTATGTGACATACCTTTGCTCTCTTAAGCAATGACAATTGTTGAACAGTGTCTGGGTGTCAAATTTACCAGCATTGAAATAAGCTTTATCCTCGTATCAATTTAAAAATATTTCAAACATGTTTAGAGTTTTAGAAGAGTTGTACAACAGATGAGTTTTGTCTTGTCGTAATGAAGATAACCAAGAGCAGAAAGCCAGATCAATCACGTCTGACTTTTCATGTATGAATTTCTTCAAGGGGATGCGTTCCTTGTCGTCTCCGGTCACTGGCGTGTCAGAGACATGAGACAAATGTCTAGAATTTTTATATTGATGCTTAGTCTCCTCACATCTGATTAGTCAAGTTGTCATCTAGTGTTGAAGACCTGCCAAAAGCTATCACTTACAAGGATCTACTTGAAAACAAGTTGAGTCAGAATTATCACTTTAGGGGGCCCATCTGACCAGCATGGGGAGGCAGAGAGAAACAATCCTTTAGGGATCTACCTGTCTTCTTATTGACCAGAAGTTCCACTATGGACGCTACAAAAATTTCAAAATGTTATTGGTTACTTTGATATATAGTATTAAATTAAGTTACAAAACAGATTTTTTTTTTTTTTTTTTTTTTTTGCTTTTTTTTTACCTTTTTGCAAAAACACTGAACCTCTGACTTCCACTGTATAATGTTGGCTGCTACCTATGGTCAGGTAACATCAAATCTAAATTATATCTGATTCCAGCTTGTGTGTGATTCTCTTTTGGTTCTTCTTAATAAATCAATAAATTCTGCAATATATTCAACAAGACTTTCCATACAACATCCATTCAGTCAGTAAACCTTAATTATCTTACATGAAAGACGACATTTCTTAATGCCTACCACTAAATGTGAAGTTTTAGAGTGACCATGCTGGGAGAGTCACTTTTCCAGCTGATTACTGTTGGAAACATGTTAATGTCATCTTGTACATGTCAACAAGATCAGATATGAAATTAATTCCTACTACTCATAAATGATAAAAGGATGACTGATGATCCTATGATCTTCAAAAACACTGAAAGAAGAGGAGAACTTTAGTTAATTTAGTAATGAATGTGTTCTTCTTCCATTTGCTCCATTGCACATACAGGAATATTTTCTATAATTACTAAGTATATATCCTAAGAGGCGCAGTTGTTTTGCTCGACTAATCAAGCATTACAAGACAGCTCCCTTCTGCAGCCAAAAATAACAGTAACATAGACAACAATGAAAAATAGTCAAAACTGTAAAGCAAAGTGCTTAAGCAACAAACTCTGTCAAGGCAAGGTCAGCAGCTGCAGCTTAAAATTATGCTTCCCTGAAAACAAAACATCATTTTATATCTTCACAGTTTTCAAAAGGTTATATGATAAATTGCCATTGCAAACAGGGCAGTTATTGGTGTTTTGTTTGGTAGAAGTGTAATATATTGTATGAGTCATCTATAAAGATTCCACATGTGGAATGAGACGTGAGAAGCTTTGCTAAACCTGTTCCACTCAGAGGAATGTAGATGAGAGTGCAACAGAACAGTACAACAGAAACCAAGCCCAGTGTTGTACTGAAAGGTTATTTGGTGTCTAATGTATCTAACGAAAAAAATAAATTTGCTGAATGCTACTGATGAAAAAGCTGAAACTAAACACAAATTCCCCTAAAATCAAGTAGGTACAGTATTATCAAGTAATGTACATTTGCACCAGGTATGTGTTATAGCTCTTTTGAACAAAAGTCTTGTCTTAATGGGAATGCTGAATGAATTTGAAACATAGGAAACATAATATTTCAGGATATCCTGCTCTCCTTGTGTGTGTCTAACACAATTTAGCAGTAAGCCTAACTCCACCTGAATGAACACATGAAACAGGATGTAGCTTCCTTAGCTCCTCTTTATTCCGATGAACCACATATACATTGCAACATGGAGTAAAAAGACTGTGGTGTCGATGACATAAACAGAAGGCAGATGCCAGTGGATGAACTTCCCCACATGTGGCTTGCTGAGAACTAAAACAAAATGGCTGACTTCCTGTCACAGACCCAAAACTGACCTTCAAAATAAAAGACTCCATTGACTGAACTGAGACTAAATGAACATAGAGCATTTATATTACAACACAATTAAGAGCAGAACAGTTTTTGTTTCTTGAATGGGCATTTTAATGACTGAGGCTGTTTGTTAGCTATATTTAACAAACTAGTATCAAAAGTATGTCTTCTTTCATCATGAACCACTACTAATTAAAACCTATTGGACTCAACCTGCATCTGTGTTGAGGTGTGGAGTCATGGCTGGACTGGAACGGCACATGCGGACTTACTGGATACTATCCTTTTTTAGCATATTAACCATTTCAGCTACATTTTAGGATAAAGTACCTTCACTAAATAGCCCACTTTTAATAAAACTCTGAGCTCAGGTCCCTCCTCCTTCAGCAGTGGTAAGAAAAATGCTGCTATAGAAAATAACTAGAAAATAACTTCACACCTTGCGCATGACGGGAATGAAAGGAATTAATGAGCAAGGTGCTGTGTATGTGGAAAGATTACATTCCTACCAAACCCATTATAAAAAGAGAGTGCAGAGAAAAGGAAGCAAAAGAAGTGATCTTTACTGCTGCTAGCTGAATCTCTCTAAAAGGTAAGCCATTTAAATGTTCATTTAGCTTAAAATTATATAAATTATATCTTAACGGTTTGAAATGTTATTAGTTATAGTTGTGGTATTTAGAATGAATGTCTCATCCTGCTGCAGTAATTTTACTTGAAACACAAATACCTAATTCCTGTGAAAACAGGAATTCCTGATTTTCAAATCTCAAAAGATTTAAAGTAAACAGAAAACAACTAGAAAAACAAACAAGTAAAACAATTTATCCACAATGTTCAAAGTTAGCAAAGTGAACTTGCCTGATTTCTTATTCATCTTCCACTAAGTTTTCTTTTTTTTTTATCAGGCCAAATGAAGCAGTGGTGGAGCCAGACCTTTTAAAATGTGCATTATGACCGAATAGTGGACGGACGTGGCTCTTCCATGGCTTCATTTGGAAGGACAATGATATTAGAAATAACTGAACTGATATTAAAGTCCTGAAATCAATTAAACTAATATGACACTGCTGCAAGAATCAAAGTCAAGGCAACAATACACAACACTACTGAATGGTTACTGGACAAAATGTCCAATATTGAACATCAGCTGGCCTCCCAAGTACTTTACAAAGTACATGCCAAGTAAGTAAATGTTATGTTTGGGTTTACCAGTGAATTTCTTAGAATTATTTCTATAATATTCATAGATTCTTATATTATTTCTTCTTTTGACAACTGTTTCTGTTTACTGAATGGTCCTGTATTGCAGTAAACCATACGCAATACCCAATTAGGAAATGACAGGGCCTTGGACCCACCCTTTTTTGAGTCATCTAAAAATCACAAAAGATTTTTCTAGAATAGGATTACCATTAGTCAAGCTAAGAAAACTCTCAAACCCAGCCAAAACAGATTTGAACTTAAAGCTGTGGAAACTAAAAAATGGTGAGAAGTTTAATCTTTTTGATAGAAATGTAAATGTTCGCTGCTATTTCATCAAAAACGTTGGTCAAGGTGTGTTCTGTGTTGTTATTTTCAGAAGTGAAAGTCACGAATGAAGTGTTCGAATGCTAACAATATGAGCTACATTATTTGAGCTTAGATTTGAGCATTTGGAATATGTATTGATTATGTAAGAACACTGAACTGAAAGAACCAGTTTTTACATTCATATTATATTCTGGTAAACATTCAATCTCATTTTAATACAAGATTAGCAACACACCGAAGGGACTGTTGTTTGAGGAAGTTGAAGCATATTTGGAATAAAAACATCAAGTGTCATTCCAAACATTGTTCAAAATTAAATTTTAAGAAAAGTAAAACTTATATTGTAAAACTTATACTGTAAAAATGAAAATGAACCCAATGGTAAAATAACAATGGTTTCATTTTGGATGGGGGAGGGGTGGGGGTTGTTTTGTTTTTCCTTATGTTTAGTTTAATCTAAGTTTTATTGAAAGTATATTCATTCCTCACTGTTTCTTTTTCTTTATGACATTTTGTACTAAACAGCACTAAGACCAATCAATAGAAAGATTGACTGAAAGATGCTATAATCTAAAATACAGTATAATCCTATTATATATCATATAGTTCTTCATGTACTCAGGATATTAAGGGAGACACTTCTGCCATAAAAAAAAGGTTTCCCATTCTAAAATAATTGTAACTTGAGTTATGATGGGTGCAAAGTCATTCAAGAGGTATTCAAAATAATAATCAAATGAGTGGAAATGATAACACCAGGTCCAGTTTGTTAAAAACAAGAAAGAAAGAACAACAAACAAACAAACAAACAATTTCATTCATACTTTACGCTTCCAAAATGTGAATGAAGACTATTAAAATAATATTAGTATGCAAATAATAAAATATACAATTCTCTGCTATTCACACTCAGGCCCGAGGAGATGAAGAACTGCATAATCCGGTGAGTAAAAATATTCTAACATTTCAAAACATACTCCTTTTTATGAAAAAAATATGAAATAAAAACTAAAAATATTGCTTTTAGTTAGTTTTAATGTAACCATACAACCACATACAATTATTGTTGCATTAAATATTTCTTTGAGAAAGGAGAATGTGTGCAAATGAAACTGTAAAAATACAGCAGGACAGAATAAATTAAATTCTGTTTACTTATAGGTTCAGTGTGACACCAACCCAAATGGGTTGAACTGCGTTGTGGTCTATGAAGATGTGACATATACCATATTCTCTGTAAGTACATATCAGTATTTATATATATATAGAAGCGGTAATCTCGTGTCATCTCTCATTAAGATATGAAAAATAAAAACTATAAAAGTACATACACTACCGTTCAAAAGTTTGGGGTCACTTCCCTATTGATACCATGGCAAAGTGACCCCAAACTTTTGAACGGTAGTGTATTTCTTCATTTTATTCAGTCATGTACATGTGATGTGGCATCTGATAATTTGATGACATAGAATGTATGTCATCTATTTGTGTAACTATGAAATACTGTGACAGAATAAATTAAATGCATCTCATAACTATCCTTTCTTTCTCAGCCTCAGTGTGAAACAAATCTAACCAGTTTGAACAATGATTTGGTTTATGATGGCCTCATCTATCCCACACTCTCTGTAAGTACGTATTAGCAGAGGATGCAGTATGTCTTTGACAGTAGGATAAGCACAAGCATGACGGAAACACTGTAATGAATGAAGTCAATAATATCTGTTCACTTTTATCCTTGTTTTTTTTAGGTTCAATGTGAAACAAACCCTGCTGGTTGGAATGGGGTTATGGTTTATGATGACATGATTTATCCCATTCTTTCTGTAAGTAAAATAAAACTGGTGACCTGATATTATTGCTCCACATAGATTGGAAAAAGATTTCAAAGAAATCTTTTCCAGTGTCCAAACCCTGAAAACCCCAGTCTTTGTGTACATTACAAAAATACCATCTGCTTTTGTGGGATAAGGCAGAAGATAACACAAAAATCTTTTATCGTAACAGTTTAAATATCCTAAAATGCAATAAGAGATCAGACTGTGTTTCGGATGCTTAGTACTGTAAATGTATGTTTTACCATGTGGGGATGTATGGTTGTGTTTCTTGCACACAAAAACTATGACTGCTCACAAAGTGGCAGTCGTGGATCACAGTATAATCACCTAATAGCATGTTTAGTCTCACAAAAATTGTGTTTAGTTTCAGCTTTTATATCAGTAGCATTCAGCAACTTTGAGTTATATTTACAAGAATATTTACAGTTTCCATTGTCAGCAATGTTCGTGGTTTGGTTAAGTTAATTTATATGGGGCCCACTTTAAATTGAAGTAATCTGAAGGCACTTTACAAAGAAAATAAAGTTCAGCATAAGTCCAATAAATTAAACCATAATTCAATTCAGTAATTGTAATCCACTATCCTCTATCAGAATTAAGTTATAATCTAAACAACCAATCATTCTGAATCAATTGTTCTTGGCCAGCAGTTTTTTTCAAACAGTGCAAGCTGCTAAGATTAGCAGACCACATGTCAGAGTGGAGCAAAAGTGTCTGTTGTAAACTTTGTTTTAAAGTCAGTACATCAGAAGATGGCAACCTCAACTAATTCAGCTCTTACTTTCCCACTTCACAGACAAAGAGTTGGACAGAAAACATGAAAAAATAGAAGTTGAAAAAAAGCAGCAATGAGATTAAAATTAAATTTAAAAAGAAAACTTTATCTCAGAGGGAAATTGCAATAAATTACAGTTCTGCTTGTGTAATACTGTTGCCTGTGACTAAGTTTTCTGTTTCTGTCCCTCTCATTTACAAGTTGAATACATTGTTTTTTGTTTCTTTCAGCCTTCGCTTTATACTGTAACTGACTAATAAAAGAATACACTAAAATATCTGTAATGTAGCTTTAATGATTAATGGAAGTGACAAAGCAAGAGAAATGAGAAACCTAATTAAACCAAGATTTTTTGTTTTTTTTTACCAGAAAACGTCTCCTCCAAGTGAGATAAAACAACACTATTAACAAAAAGGAAGTTTAATTATCATGAAAAATCTTCACTAGGCTGGGAATGATGCATGATGAATGAATTTAAATGTAATAAATAAAAATAGACATTAAGTTTAAATTAAAATGAAATCACAGAAGATATGAAAGATGAAAAATATGTTTCATATTCAACGTACCAATCTTGATTAATTAAACAAAAGCATGAAACAAAGAGAAGCCTCATGTTTACAATATCAGGTTTTGACTGTTTCTGTCGAAGTATTACACAAAAATAGCTTTTTTACACTATTATTTATAACCATTATTTACAACCAAAAATTTAAAATAATCACAATGTTATAATAAAGTGTTGTAAAAATCAGAGTGAGGCACAGTGAGGCTTAAATGGCCTTCTGGGAATAGAAAATGAAAGAAAGGCTACTGTGTAGCCAGTGGTAAGAATGAAGCCCCCCCCCCAATGAATTAATAGAAAATAATCTATTATTTTTATGTTTGTTTGTTTTTTTTTCTGTTTCTTATATACAGCTGGGGGCTCATCAACCCATTGCAGATGATGACCCTACTACTACTACTACTACTACCACTACTACTACCACCGCTACTACTACCACTACTGCTGCTGGTGCTGCTGCTGCTGATGATGATGCTCTGCAGGGGACCTTAATTTTGTCATTGGTCTAAAGATCATTACCAAGTGTTCACAAATATCCCTTTTTCATTCTTTTTCTATCATTGTAGCTACATTTGTTCATTTCACTTATTTAATAAATTTGGTCTATTTAAATTTCAATATTTGCCCAAATGTGCTAGTGACAAAACAATGTGTTATCATGGAAAACTCAAGAAATTTCAGTGACATAAGGAAGCATAAAAAAGAGGAGGGCATTTCTTTTTTCATTCTTCAAGAAGATCAGTGGCCTTCACAAGAATAAAATGTGGGAAAATGTTCAGCACATCAAACTTTACATTACCCAGCCATGCCTTCCACTGTGTAGGCCATCCTCTGCAGTTCAGCAGTATTCACAACAATGGGCTTAACTTATTTAGCTCAGGCTGCCTGCTGGGTCAGATTTCTGGCAAATTAAATGATAAAATATTTGCAAATACATAAAATGACATTAAATAATCTCCAGGTCAATATCTCAGCTTATGGAGTATTTTAATGGTTTATATTTGAAATGTTAAAACAATTCATCCACACATTTCTCAGTGGTTGTCTGAACTACAGTACCTTCAGTTTCATCACTTTCATTGTCCAATTAAAGCTGAGAATATGCTTAGTTAGTCTGCATTATAAAAGAGCAGCTTTTAGACAAGCTTCTTCTTTAAACAGTAGCACAGGATGGCCTCCACAAGGAATACTCTGAAGTACTCTGAAAGGTGATGTTTGCGTAAATATGTTTCTTTAAGACTGAATGAAATAAATCCTTTGGAGAATCAACAACTTATTTCATGGCTTAAAATAAACAAAAACCAAAATATCCTCCTGTCTACATAAATGTGCTGCTTAAAAAGGAGCTTATGTTTCTTTATTTCAGATATGTTAATGAATGAGACAGTTCTTGTATTTTATCTTCAATTGATCTTTTCTGTGTCATTATTTTTTATTATGGATCACTGTGCATGTTTGTACAGCACAAATATCAACTGGGTTGAAATATGTTTTCAAGTAAAAGACAGAATGGGCTGTCAGAGCATTAGTCTAAAAACAACGGTTAGTTTAAAACAGGATTTCATGCTGAAGAAAATTGCTGGTTGTCGTTGTTCTAGAAAACCCATAATTTTGTGTGTCCCAGGGTAATAATTACAAATCATCAGAGCCCACCTAACGATACTGATCCTGTCAAGTGAGGACAGGATAGGTATCATTTGCAGGAGTGTGCAAGCCGCCAGGTAAATCTCTGGACTGAGCTCAGAACAGCTGAAACAGGTAACATATAAAAGAAATACTCAAAGTGACTATTTAACCTTTGCCTGAACGTAGCTGATCAATAGGACAAGGCACACACACATATATATATATATGTGTGTGTGTGTGTGTGTGTGTGTGTGTGTGTGTGTGTGTGTGTGTGTGTGTATAGGGAGGACTCATAAATGTCAAGTGTGCACCTGATTGTCTGCCATATGTTGTTTATGTTTTCCTTTTTAATTTAACTCACCATCAAATATTTTTAATATAGTTGGTTTTGTCACATTTCTTCAAAAGTGTAGTTAAAAAAAACAAACAAACAAAACAAAAAAAAAACTGTACTTTTCTGAGCTTGGTTGCTGATTCGCCACCGTCTTGTGCACAATGAATTCTGGGAGAAAAGAGACCGCGAAGGATGCATTACCAGCAGCCTTCGTTTGAGGCCAAACATAGACTGAACCTCTAGTACAAGGCATAATTAGCAAGACCGATTACAATGTTCCGGTTGCAAAGCAAGAACAATTTTGAGTTATTCTATTAGCCTACTTTAAGTAAGGAAAACTTGAAATGATGGTGGGGTAAAAATAAAACCACATTTTTGTGAAGTATGGCTTTTATTTCATGAGGAATTTATCACATCAAGTTTTTGTACTTCTAGAATAAAATTTGTCAGATTCATAAAAGTTAATTCTAGTTAGTTTTACTCATTCAATGAAGTTAAAAACTCTGTTCTATTTTTGTTTTGTTTTGTTTTGTTTTTTTGAAGCAACAAATATCCAGTTTTCTTTTAAAGCCAGCTGGTGAGATTTTACAGTGTAGGTAGAGATAGTTTTTAAGAGATTAGTGAAGTAAAGTGCTTGCCTACATTGTGATCTGAAGCCCCCACCTGATATTTTAAGGCTGCTCCACACAAAAGTGACATCATAGCATTCACCTACGTTTGTACTTTAATAACCTGAGCTCAATTCCAGAAATTCCTCCAACGCTTTCTTGGCAGCACAGAAGAACATTTTCTTCCATTTGTGGGAGGTGGTGAAGGTGCAGCCAAAGCCAAGTGCATACTTCATCCTCTGTACAAGCTAAAAACAAATATCTTACCTGAGGTTACATACTTCTATGTTTTGTACTGCAGATCTATAAGGAGCAAAATGTCAATAGCTGGTGATCTCTAGAACTCACTTTGCTACAACATGCCTCCCCTGAAACATCATATTTTCACTCTTATTGGCCTGAAAGACCCAAGTCCAAGTCCCTCAACTGGCAGCAAAAGGTAACCACCTTAAGCTTAGGGCCCCAGTATGGCAGCCAAGTGCAAGTAGAATACAATGTAAACACAGAAAGAACTTTCCAATTGGATTAATAAAGAAACAGTTGTTATTATTTTTGGTTTATATATGCGTGTACACCTGAAGTTTCATGGTGAATGGGACTGGAGGAGATAGGTACATACTGTATGATGGATTGGTGTGAAACAAGTCTAGAGTAATAGATATGTTAGGATAGGTGTTATATCAACAGAGTGAAGCAACTTTAAATAAAAATACACACTTTAAAAACACTAAAATTAATTTTAAAAAAAAGCATTGCTGTAGGTATTTCCTTTGCTTGTCTAGATGTTTGTATTTAACTTTTTTTTTTTTTTTTTTTTTAAACAATCTTTAATCTGTGGATGTCATGAAATTACAAGGTTTGGCAAGGGAAAACAATTGTGCTTTAGTTTGATTTTTTGTTTGTTGCATTTTTTTATTCATGTTTTGTTTTACATAACAAAGTATGTAAAATGATATAGACATAATAATATTCATACACTGGGCCAAGACTTTCTGGGTGTTGGTGGTAATTTAATTAAACACCATTTTTTCTAAAGGACAAACCAAAACCTGGCGGCACATAAATTTTAAATCACTGCAAAATAGCTTTTATAACATCTCACTTTAATCTATTTGTACATTTACACTTAGAATTTATTAATGTAAAAAAAAAAAGTCTAAAACAGCAAACAATTTTCTTTGCAAACAACAAAAGATCTGTCAACATATCAAACATTTAATTTGATCTGAATATTTTTTACTTCCTTTTGAAGAGGGTTGATTGATTGTCTCTTTAGCTTGCTTGGGACTTATAAAACTGAAATTTCCCATCATACCATGCCTTTGACATAACCTAATCACATCTCAGATTGTTATTTCCCTACAGACAGGCTGGATCTGACATCCTCCAGAAGCGCCAGACCCTCAGTCTTTTCTAACAAAGACTCACCTTAATTAACATTCCAGATGTGTATAAAACTTTAAAAAAAAGGTTTTATAGTCTTCTTTGAGAAGTGTTTTCTGACGAGACCTGAAGAAGACTTTCTTTATCTATATATATATCTATCTATATCTATCTTTCTTTATTATATTGTCACTAAACCTACTTGTGTGTTTATATGTTCATTTATGTTAGCAATTAATATCCACAACATACAGTGGTGTGAAAAAGTGTTTGCCCCCATCCAGATTTCTTATTTTTTTATGTTTGTCACACATAAAAGGTTCAAATCATCAAACAAATTTAAATATTGGTCAAAGACAAAGTAATCACAAAATGCATTTTTTAAATTAAGGTTTTTTTTATTAAGGGAGAAAATTCAATTCAAACCCACATGGCCCTGTGTGAAAGATTGCCCTCTAAACCTAACAACTGGTTGGGCCACCCTTAGTAGCAACAACTGCAATCAAGCGTTTGTGATAACTCTTACAGTGCTGTGGAGGAATTTTGACCCACTCATCCTTGCAGAATAGTTGTAATTCAGCCACATTGGTGGGTTTTCAAGCATGAACCACCTTTTTAAGGTCATGCCACAGTATCTTAATAGGATTCTGGTCAGGACTGACTAGGTCACTTCAAAGTCATCATTTTGTTTTTCTTCAGCCATTCAGAGGTGGAGTTGCTGGTATGTTTTGGATCATTGTCCAAGTTCGTTTCAGTTTAAGGTCACAAACAGATGGACGGACATTCTCCTTCAGGATTGTTAGACGGCAGAATTCATGGTTCCATTTATCAAAGCAAGTCTTCCAGGTCCTGAAGCAGCTACATAGCCCCAGAAAAAGAAATGAGGATGGGGCAATTTTTTTTTATACCACTGTATATTCTGTTAATCCACCAGAATGGATTTTTTTTTAAAGGCTGATGCTGATTCCGATATTTGACAGAACAAAATACCGATAACTGAATTATTGGCCAATTAATTAGAAAAAATATATATGAATAAAGTAAGGCCCATTTAATTTATTTTAAATTCGCAATGTGAATTTGTCATTTTATGGAGCATGCAGTAATATAGCCACCAGTTGAACTAATGAATTTACCTTTAGAATTAGACCAGGGGTCATTCTTAAAGCTCAACCATAACTCATGATTTATGAATAATCAGCCAATCCTGTTTGCTAATCTCTACATGCAAAAACATTGTCATGGGCTCCCCTACTTTATATAGTGCTGTATGGGACTATACACCTCACTCATGCTATTCATATCAAAGATCCCCCATGAGCCTTTGCATATGTAATGTTATACTTGTGGGCTGAACCATAAACATGCCATAGGCAGTGGCATACAGACAAGAGGCATTTTAACACTGCATGGGAAGAGAAATATTTTTTTTTACAAATGTTAATTTCTGTCTTATCTGTAATCAGTCTGTGGCTGTGCAAAAACAGTACAATGTATGTCGTCATTATGGCAGAAAACATGCAGCATTTTCTAAGTACCAAGGAGAGGCACAAAAGATGAAGTCCAGCGAGCTGCTAGCTAAACTCCGTTCACAGCAAAGTGCCTTCAGAGCCCTTTTGGAAGAAGTTGATGCGCAATACAGTGATGTTCTGTATCACCAAGATGTTCGCTGGCTCAGCTACTCAGTTACTGACTGGCTCTTATGCTGTTAGCTACAATATGGTTGGTTGGTTTTTAAAGCATTGTGTATTGGAAGCATTGGTTGGAGAAAGTAACCATACTTCCTGGAGAGAGTAACAACACATTGGAACTTAGGCAAACTTAGAAGTTTAGGAAGAAGGAAGTTAGTCTAGAGAGAACGACAGTCAGAACAAAGATAAGGATGAAGTTTTGTCAAGATGCATCCAGAGAACCTAAGCTGAGTCTTCGTAAAGATGCATGTAGAGAAAGATTGGCCATTGGGAATGATCTGACTCCAACATCAGAAAGGATGGAACCAAAATCTGCCACTGAACGTTTTATTTTTTTCATTTTGTTGTACTTTTGTAACTAGTTAAACTCCATCGTTCATGTTTATTTGATCTTTTTGCAACAACTTAAGTTACCTCTGCACTACACTTTAAGCCACAGCGCAAGTTTTCTGACTCTCTAAGCTCAGCCTTTTTGACTCTTTTTCTTCACTCCGGTGATTAACACAGCAGATTATTTTTACTGAGGAATACCAAATGCAGACCCAAACTGATGAACTGTCACAAGTGATGACAAACTCCGGCCTCCTGGGAACTTGACCAGAATCCACTCACCAGCCAATGCTTACTCTGTGTACTGGAGTTGTTCACCAAAACAAGTCATAAGTGGGTCACCTCGGTCCAAATGGAACCGGGCGAGTACGACCAGTCTTCTCTCCCCTGAACTGCTCTTTTCTGAATGGTTGGTGTCTTAAAGAAACAGTAAATAATTATTATTTAAAATTAGGTATAAGTCTTAGACTATATATATTAGTTTCCCTAGGACTTAGAAAGCCTTTTTCATGTTCTTCTTGAACATGAAATCAATTAACCCCACATTAAATTAATTTCTGTTTTAATTTAATTTTTGCTCCACATTTTACATTGCTTTACCATGAGAGTCCGGTCCTAACATCACACTTGCGTATTTCCTGCCCTTTTATTTTATTTCATTTTTTAATATATGTAGTTTGTAGTCTAGTCAATAAATATTTACATTTATCTAAGTAGTCGTTGTTTGTAATTCTTCCTTGAATCGTGAATTTGGGTCCCTTCAGATGAGAACTTGCATACGTACCATCTTGAGAGACTGACTTGAGAAATAGACTGATTTAATTAATTGATTTAAGAATTTAATGGTTTTCCTTGCTTCCACAGTTATTGAATAGTAAGGTGGTGCCTCAAGGGTTACAAATATAAATAGTAATAAATAATATTTCATATTGATTATTAATAACGTTTTGTGATGCAGATTGCTACACTTAGATGTTTCAAACAGTTTTGAGCTCATGTTCTTATGTTCTAACTTAGAGGGCCCTCTTAAAGACATGCTGGTGTCTCAAATAAAAATTATGAGATACTGGCAGGTGCTTCAAACAGAGTTATCTCTCAACATGCCTTTTAAGAAAACATCTACAATTAAAAAACAATTAAAAACATTCCCTTCGTAAAACAGTCACATTTATTGCACATCAAGTCATGTTGTGTGGTTAGTTTCTGACTGTGCTGCGTCTATCAGACCAGAACAGTGAGACGGAGGCTAAGTGGACAGACTGCAGTTTCCACTTGGAATGTATGAATAGAGAAGATGAGCTTTAATGGGCAGATTGAGGAGGAAATTGAGGTACACAATGAATGTCCTTGAGACAAGTGAGTTCAAATCACTCACTGTTCAGAGAGGAGCACTGACAACCACTGTGTTCCCTAGCAACAGACAGTTATATATATGTGTGTGTGTGTGTGGGTGTGTGTGTATGTGTAAATGAAATACACTTTTGTTTTTCTTTTAACATGTGTTTAAAAACATCTGTGTTTGCATCAGTTGTGCAGTTTATATTTGTGATGCTTAATGATGCTACTTTATAAGAAGTGGCGTGTTATCAACTATGCAGCCTGCAGCTCGATACTGCAGAGCCCATTTACTCTCACTGTAAGATGTTTTGTCAGTTTAATTAATTAAGAGGTTTTTGTTTTTTATTTTTTTCTTATTTTGTAGTTAGTTCTCATATATTGTAGATTGCAATCTCTCATCCATGGCTTCTATGTCTGCAAAGAAACTGTCTCCTGTTTTAAACTAAATATACAGCAGAATCTGACTATTTTTGTTTGTAATTTAATTTAGTAAACATTTATCATAATTGATAATAATAAAATTATGCGGCATTATGTGGTTATTATGCATGGATAGAACATTTGTACACAGTTACTTCACCCACAATAAACACCTGAATGGTGATACAGAGGGCAACATCTGTACTGTGCTAAAAGCAGTCGCATATAATAATTTAATTAAGACATCAATTTGTCTGTTATTAAGTTATTGCTTCCACTTTTTCTTGTGATTTGTTTTTGTGAGAATGCTAAATTTATTAGTGAAATAAGGCTGTTATTACAAATGATTATTACATACTGGACTACACAACCCTTCTATGCATGTGGACATTAACTGCTGTACAAAACATTTAAACATTTACGATATTGTAGCCATTACATTATGGCTTTAAGTGCAAGTTTAATCATTATAAATTTATTCCACAATCAAGCAATATGCTAAAACAGCCAGTCAGGATTTTACTGTCATCATCATGAGTTAATCCGTTATTAAAGACACTGAAATGGCCTGAACGCTATCAAAAACTAGAAAAGAAAAACAAAAAGCTATTCTCTGGAAAGCCCGCTTGTTTTAAAATGCAAACAATTCTCATACTGTTATGACCTACAGGGTATGCTGTGAAACTACTGCCAAAATATTTTTTATTTAGAAAATTCACAGAAAAGTGTGTGCAGCATATGAAAGTAGGTGGTGTAAAGTAGTTGCAAGTCAGTATAGTAAACAAACCAGTATGCAAGCAGGAGGAGAAAGAAGGGCAGTGAAGACGGGGCTTTTATAGCCGATGCACCAAGGCCAGGTGCTCTAATGAAAAGGAGCTGTCCAACACCAACCTATGAGCAAAGAACAAATTAGTACTGGGCTGTCACATACCCAAAATTGATTTTTTTTCTGTTCTTTGTATAAAATCTGTTGGTAAACATTGCTCATGATAATAGTTTTTTTAAGTGTTTGCACTTTACTCAGACCTCCAACTCATGTAAAGTAAGTGGATGTGATTTACTGCAGTGACAACCTTTAAATCTTGACTGACAGTGACCAGCCTGTTACAGCAACACCTGCAAACAACCTGACATCCAACACTAAAGATAGCACAGAAATCTCATCCGCTCCTTGTTGTCTCCCAGTGAAAGCCTTGAGCTTATTTAAAACCTATTTCCAGCTTTTCAAAACAATTATGCAATGGAAATCTTCACATTCATAACAATGTGACCAAATATATCTTCAAACAATCAATCATCCATTTCACTTTCAGATTTATCAAATCTTCTATTTAGCACCAGAATTTCATTTGGATATTGTTTGTTGTAGGATGGAAAATAAAGGAAAGAATGATGTTATTTTTAAAGCTGGCCAAGGTTTTAACCACAATGTGGATTCAATTATAAAAAAGAAGAAAACTAATACGAAAAAAACAGAAAATGTATGATTTACTGTAACTTAGCATTGTGACTTAACACCTGAAGGTCTCTAATCATCAGTGGAATGATGCCAAGAAGGACTATAACCAGAAATTAGTTCATGCTTTCATTTTAAAACTCTGCCAGAATAATTTTCTGTAATTATTTCTTCATTTTTTTAAGTTTAATTATAGAGTTATTTGCCACCATTAGTTTAAAAGCCTACTAGATAAAAGATTTGAAAATGTGCAAACTCAAGAATTTGTCTGCACGCATGGAGGAAAATATGAGTGAGTTAATTTTTTCTGCTCCAGAAAAGGTGGTTGCAGAGGTTAAGAAAGAATAGCAATAACAAATTGTGTGTATTACTTTCTAACCCTGTGCAACAACAGATCAGCTTTACTTATAACGTCTTTCAGCGCTGAACCAAAAGCACCTGCACCAATAAAGAAGATGCCAGACATAAAAAATTGAAAAGGCATCACTGCAAGATTTAAAATTGTTCTCAAAGCTTGGGAAATTGACTGGAAGCCATTTTTCCTGAAAGATTGTTAGTGATAAAAAAAAACAAAGCCATTCTTCAGCAACATCTAAAGGTGCTGATGGGGGGGCTTGTAAAGACATCTCCTGCTGCAAATTTCAATCAATGCGACCTGTTTTTGATGAATAATTTAAGAAATAGCCAAAATTTAAAAAAAAAAAGAAAAAAAACACACAAACATCAAAGGCAGTGAGCACACTGGTGTTGATTGTAATTGTGTAATTTTACTGGGAACAACAGGCTGAATCATTACACTTCACAGGTCCCTATCTGAGCTTTTACTTCACTAAATTATATTCTCTTTATATTCCATCATTACACATTAGCTACACTGCAAATATCCAGTCTAACACTAACTAGTTCCTTTTCAGGAGATAAATTAGTCTTTTGTGGTGTAGTTTAGTGTATCTGCAGAAACTGCTGAGATCTTTCTGACAGGAAGTAAATGCTTGTAGCTGTTTTTCCTCCATCAGTGACTAGAGGTTGCCAGGTCTTCGTCATAGTCACACGCTGTGTCAAGCTGCAGGGCTAATGGACTGGCTGCTAGTGGGGTTGTAGTTGTTTCAGTGCCAAATGGCGCCTTGGCGAAGTGTGAGGGGATGGGAATACATCTGATAACTTCACTCACACAGCAGAAGTGATGGAGAACCATAAAGAATGCAGAAATCTCTAACATGACGTGATTGTGTTAATTTTTAGATTGAGTCTGACAAACCTGTGACAAAAACTGTGTATCACATTTTATTATTTGGTAGAGAAAATTCTAAGAAATCATTTTTAGTGTTGCATCACATATGGTCATATGCTGTGAGTTGAGTGGTTTAAAGGGAAATGTTGAAAAGTAAGTCTACTGGGTGAAATAAGATCAAGGTTATTGTTCATTCTCTTTTTAATCTAATTCATTATTTCCAAAAAACATTTTGTCATTAGTAGTCAATGGTATATCTTCATTAAAAAATGCTGTATCACATCTACCCATCACATTAATGTTACTTCACAAAATCCAGACACACAATTCAGATAACAGAAAGGGAGGAAGCCTGGTGATACGATGGGTACTAATTAGCGGACATTCATATATTTGGTATTTTAACATCTATGACTTCTATGGTAATCAGTTTGTTTTCATTTATATGACCTTGAGGGTGGTAGATGGCTGCTAAGGGCTCTGGTGTTGTTTGTGAGATTTAATCCGCGTGTTACCACATGGCTTCAGTAGGGGTAGTCACACTTTTCTTTTTTTCCTCATTTAATACAAACAATCAGGAAAAAAGTATGACGAATATCTCCCCCATTATTTCCATTTCTAAAGTAATTTACTTCAACCAACTCAGTGAAAAATAGCAAAGACACATTTGTAGCTTTGTCTCCTTTGTTTGATTTACTTTGTGTTACAGGAAGCTACACTATCCTACACTTTGGGCTAACCAGATCGGTATGCAAGCTAGCTGCCAGGGACCTCATGCTCCCAGTTTATGTGGCATTTATGTGCATGTGTAAGTAGAACAGATTTTTTCTTAACAATGTCCAGAACAACAGGAAGGATTTGCACATTTTTTTGGCTGCAGCCAACAGCAGTGGAAAAACTTTAATTGTGGTAAAAAGTGAAAGCGAAGAACACAGAACTTTTAAAAAGTAATATAAAAAACAAAATAACTTTGAGATCTCCAGATATCATATGTCCAAGCCAGAACCCATAGCAATAACTGTAGTCCACCGTCTAATGCTGTCAGTCCAGATATGCATGCTGCTGTCCTTGTCGGCAGATACGAGGTAATTAGGACTGGCCACCTCAGTAATGATGCAGCAAGATGGTGCAACACACAAAACGGCTGCTGGATTCATATGTAGAGTCTGACTGTTTGGTATGTTAATAAATTGGTTGCTTTATGCATGTACTGAAGAGTGTACATTTCATTGGTGAAGCCTTGTTTTGACCTGGATGAAAAGATAAGTTAAATAAATGAGAAGTAGAAAGATACATCACTCAAGATAATAAGTAAGAAAACATATTGTTTTATGTTGAGTATGTATTGTTAGTATGTTTATAAAAAAAAAGAAAACATTTAATTTGACTCCTGACTCTTAAAAAATCCTAAGTTGGATAATCTTTACTAAGGCCATTCCTTAACCCTGGTTGTGCTATAAATCTTTATTACACATTTTGATGACATTATGAAAAATGTGTTAATAAAAATGCAGCAGAATTAAAAGTCCAAACTCTCAGTGACACATTTCTTGATGTCCCATCAACTCTCAACTTTTACAGAAAATCAAGGTTGTGGTTAAGAGCTGTTTAGGTACAGCCTATGTTGTGTTTTATGACAGCTCAGTTAAAGGTAGAGTAAGAGATCCTGAAAAAACATTTCGAGCAAGCTACATTTTGGAAATATACAATTCAAAAGCGTTGTCAGGACTGAGGCATGGATGAGAGGTGTGGACCCAAATGCAGGTTTTACAAGGCAGGAGGCAGATTCAGAATATGATTTTAATAAACAAAACTAAACTGGAGGACATGGACTGAACTTGGCATAAATACTAAAAAGAACAAAAGACTACAAAACATGGCATGAAGACTACGAGACTAAACCTGGCATGAACACTAAAGCACATGAAGACTGCAAATGGATAGGTAGAGACTAAATGAAACTGAGGGGTATATATGTACACACACATACACAAACTCAAGGACTAACAAGGAACAGGTGAAGTGAATGAGCCAAATCAAACCAGGTGCACTAATGACAATAACCAGAAAGCAAAACAGAACTAAACATTACAGGACAATAAAAACCAAAAACATAGATCATGACAAGCGTGGGTTTTCCCCGTATTCTCTCGGTTCTCCCTGTGTACTCAAGCTTCCTTCCACCATCCAAAGGCATGCATGTTAGGGTATTTGGTTACTCTAAATTTTCCCTACGAGTGAGCGTGAGTGGTTGATTGTCTTTCTGTGTTGCAGAGATAAGCTCTAGCTTCCCTGCAAACCTGGAAATGGATAGATCGATGGACAGTTCAAAAGTGCAACCCCTTTCTTCAGACTTCCCCCCAAAGCCCCGCCTCCAAAGCACAGAAACGCGCAATGTTTGCTCTTGAGGGTACATGACCGCTGAGCAGCATCAATTCACCAAAGGTGGATTTACACTCATCTGTGTCACAGCCGTAGGCACTGCGTAGCTTCGCGGAGGCCCGAAGCACATCTCCTCTAGACCTGACGTGCCCCCTTGCAACGCAGACGGTTACACATATGTACTCCCGTTTGATTGGTCAATTTGGGAATACGAGTTTCCGGATTTCTGGATCTTCTCGCTGGATTTGTGTAGTAACTGCCATTTTTAAAACAACACCCAATGGATCAAGTTGTTTTCTTCCACAAGGTAATAAAGACACTGAACCATGCTGGACACCATTGTTGTTTTAAAACAGAAAATACATTTCGGAACTGAACCATCAAAAGAACTCCAACCTGGTGAGTTTACTGGCTGATTCCACCCCTGCTGCCACCTAGGAGGAGAAGCTGCAACACAACAGCAAAATGACATGTACCCTCTACGCTCAAGTGCAAGAGCAAACTCTCCAGACAACCGCACGCAGACCCTGCGCAAGTATAAATCCGCCTTAACGCTCTGCTTTTACTCAGCTCTCCTTCAGCTGTTTTCTTAGAAACAGCCTTCTCCAAAAACCTCACCAAACAGTTTTAATTACACCTCTTCTGAGATAAATGTAAAAAACACCACCGTTTTGTGCTGGTTTTCTGCATTTATGTCTCATTAAAATACTATATACCAACTTTTTAAAAACACATTTCCACAAAATATCAGTCAAAACACATGATGGATAATATAAATGACCTATAAATGACTTTAGCAAGATCAGTTCATGTTTCATGTGAATCAAATTATGTGTTAGATATATAGATTTGTTTATTTCTTTAACTCAGCGGAATAAACACACCTAAATGTGATGGTAGATTATGTACACTTTCAAGCTGCAAGCCTAACCTTGTCCAATAGTTAAAGAATAGACTCAACAGCACCTCAAAGTTTTCTAAGTTACGTAAAAACACTCAGTCACTCACATCTTAAAAACTAATTTAAAAAGCAATTTTAAAACTGTTTCAGCACAGGGCATGAAAGTTAACACACTTCTGGCTTCAACTTCACATTCAACAAACATCAAACATCTCACCATCATTTTACTCTCATTTATAAGTAAAAAATGTCACTTTTGTAGAATCTGAAAAAAAAAACGAAATAAAGAAAGTCCTTTCTTAGCCATGAACCTGTAGGCTGCATTACCTTCCACAAATGCTTGATAGCTGAATCTGTGATGTTAGTGTTATCTCAGGAGATGAAATCGAGACAGCATGAAAAAGAGACTCATTCTCGGTGTCAGAATGACCTCTCATCAAAAGAAAGCAGGCTTATAGGCAAACCTGTGGCTCTGTTGAATTTCTCTTCTTTCTTGTGTCTCACCACATATTCAAAGGTTGAATATTGATTTAAGTCAAACTTGTATAGCAGTACTTATTGTTGGTGTGTCAACAACATTCTTCACCAATGAGTATATCATACATTCCATGTTTATGAGACAATTATTAAAACAAGCGTTTGTCTATGTTCAGACATAACCGTATTATATGGGTGCAATATGTCCCTTTACGGAGGGTGAAGAACGCAGACGAGTCATTATTCACAGGCTGAATGTGGGGAAATCAATGGTCTAGCATATTAAAACAGAGATAAGAGGAATGTGTGCCCACATAAAAAGTGAGATTAAAAGTTTATAAAGTACTATGTAGCTTGCACTGTCATTGTCATAATAAAAAGAAAAGAACTGCATCGCTGACAAGGCAGAGAGTGGAATTACAAAGTTCATTATGCTCACTCTAAATCTTCACTCAGCTGGGAGCCACATCTGACACTGGTTAATGCCGCTGTGCAATTCTTACACACACACACACACACGTGCAGTGTCATTCCAATCATCTGGATCTTTTTTTTGTAATAATTAGAAATAATCTGAATATATTAATTATTTCTTGCTTTTATCCAGTCTCAATCTACTGTGATCCAATGTTAGCAGAGAAAGGGAAAGAAACATTTTTATATTCCAGTACTAACCACCATGCAGGTGCTTTAAACTAGCTGGACTTATGTTTAAACTTTAATGATAAATGCTCAATAGCTGCATTTCCATTACAGTATTTCGCAAAATAAAAGCGATATTTCTAACATTTCGATAAAGTGCAACTGCGATTTGCAGTTTTTTCCCATTGAATGGTGTTTAGCGCATTAGCCGTTATTTTCGTAAAATCTCGTCCCGCGAGACTCCACTTTGAAGAGGATAGAGATTTCTAAATCTTTGTAAAACTCTTGCATTTGAATATTTGCACTCTTCAAATTAGTATGTGAGAAATCAGGCCCCAAAGTTTCTCAAGGATTTGAGCCTGTAGAAGCAAGAACTTCTTTTCTTGTTCTCGAGGCCACAAGAACAAAATGACATAATCTTGGTCTCACGGATGTGGTTGGGGACATCTTGTTATGGACGCACCAGTCAAGCAGGACTTTCGCCTTGTGGGGCTCCGAGAAGTATTGTGTGATAGGTCAGACATTTGAAGTGGGCGTGGTTAATGCAGAAAAGCATGATCTAGTGCATTTCTGCTGATGTGAGGTCAAACGGATAGCTTTAATTAACAGCTGATTGAATTGGTGAGAAAGTACAGAAATAAATACATGTTATATTTAACAACACAGATACCGCTGCATCCTACTGCGGATGAAGTTTCTTGTCAAATATGAAATCACTGGGTCAATTGTTCCTTGCACATAAAACACAGACATCTCCCCACAGTAATCCCCGCCCAGCCGTGTATGAAGCTTTTCGTTGAGTATGAATAGGCCGAACCAAAATTAATTCTTTTCTTGTTTTTGCGGTCTGTTTCTCAAAATTTTTAACACATTTTAGTTGAGTTTTCACTTTATTTCAGGGACCACAAAAACATTGATGAGTGGGGAGTTAATGATGAAGTACTGCATAAGTACTGTTGATCAACATGAGTCTAATGGTAAAAAAGAGTCGTTACAGATTTGGTACTGTTGTCCGGCTGGTTAATCTGAACCACTCCATGGAAAAGAGGTAAGATACTCATCATAAAGGAATCATTAATTAATCATTACATATTTAAATATTAATTAACAATTAGTCCCCACTTAGGTTTCCAATCATATTATAACTAACTGACTTTTAAGTAACCATTCAGATATTATTAGCTAATTTATGCAATTTCATTGCAATGCAAAGCTTAGCTAATCATTAATGAATAAATCGCCCTTGATTTTTTCCTCATTAGTTACAGAGTAACAAAGCAAATTTTGTAGCCTTTATTGTAAAGTGTTCTTTTTTTTGCCTCCTTCTTGAGCTTGTGATTGATGATTATTACCAATCTTTTATAGTAAGTAATTTCCAACTAAGAAAGGATGCTTTTCAATTTTGGTACTTATATTTTTTCACCAATGTCAAATAACCATTTGCTTTATGCAGATATTTGAGTTTGAAAAGAAAACTAAATGACCAGCAGATGCAGAGACCTTTGAAATACCCAATATTAAGAAGCATTTACGGTGCAGTTTTATTTTCAGCCAACGCTGTGCTTATTGTCTGACATGCTAAATGTGAGATAGTAAATCAAAGCAGGCTTTCCCATCCTTGAAGCAATGCTACATGTTTAGTGCCAGACAAATGGAGCACAGCTGGTCTCAATTTTTTCACATTATCTCCAGACTATTTTACCTGCCAGTCACTAAATTAACTGTCATTCTGCATCCTGTCAAATAAGCAGTTTCCATCAGTGTCACCTGATCTTCCTCTGCTTCCTTTCCAGGTACACTGTGCACACCTGCCTGTCTATTCTACCATGCTCTTTGCCATGTCCTTAGAGTCCACCAGATCTTGATATTCTGCCTAGTTTGCAGAAGTTTTGCTTCTTTCTTTTTCTGACCTTTACCCTTCCAACTTTTTGAACAGTATCTGCTTCTTATTCTCCACTCTCTCCTGACTTGACTGCTTACAGGTAACTGACCTGTGACAGTCTTATTATTTCAGTGAACTTGATCCATCTTCTGTTTCTGTCTGCTTTTCATTCTAAATCCCATGTTGCAAAAATCAAAAACATAAAATCAGTCTGTAATTTAGAATTATTCTACTTTAGTCAAACTTTAATTAGGTAATTATTGCTGTGACACTGAGGCCAGGTAATGTGTGAGTGTTTAACATTTATAAATGCTGTACAGTTGAAAGAAAAACTGAGAATTAGTTCTTTTCAAAAATTTACAAAATATGAAAATGTTAATCTGCTAATAGATTACTATTTTAAATTTAAAAAGGACTTATTCTCATAACTATGGTAGTTCAACAACTTCCTAACAATTACCATAAATGAAAAAGCACACAACAGGGAGCCCTTTTCCAATCTGAAAATCCCATATGCATGCTGGTATTGCCTTAAAAAATACTCTCACAAAGATTCAGAAAGTAAATCTGTTTTACTCTGATAACTGTTTAAAAACAACATATGTATTTTTATTATTGATTTTATGTTTAATACCAGGAAAACATGTTATTTTCGGGGGATTTACTGAACAGCTCAATGCTCCCTTGTTACTTAGAATTAGAATGAATGGTGCATAAAGCACAACCAATACTTTTGCTTCCAAACCTTCATCATAATTGCTTATCTGGAGCACAGAGAAGCTGGAAAGCACAACTGTCTTCACCAGGCAGAACAGATAAAAACAGTTGTCATGCCGTCCCCCTACAGAGGGCAGGAAAAATCCGCCTGCAGTGAAAATCAGAAGGAACTCTGCACATACACCAACAAATGCATTGAAGAGCAAACATAGCTGGCAATGAAAAAGCCAGCCTCGTGAAAACCGTCGTCCCATGGTGAATCTCTTCAGAAGCAGACAGTATGACCTCTTCACACTGTTTCCTTCCATTCCCAGCCAGCAAAGATAAGCTGGCAAAATGGTTTCAGCCAAAAGCAATAATTGTTGTGGCAACCAAGAGTGTAGTTTTTATTATGGCCAAGCACCCAACAGGGTCTAAGTTTAACCAGAGCCAGCCAGTGTCTTTGTCTAAATTGTATCTTGCTGGAGCTCAGCTGGCTGTTAGAACCACTGTAACATCATCCATGAAGAAATCAGAAAAGGAGATAACAGATGGAAAGCAGCCCTGACTCAATTCTGGTGTGTTCCACCATGTTGCATTCATTCTTGAATTGGATCAAATAAAAAACAGGATAAGCATTATTACTCATTTAAGTGTTACTGCATTCACAAAAAAATATGATGGTTTATGTTTTCTTTGTTGCATCTTTAATAGTAGATTTGACAGCAAGTCAATGTAGTATTGTCCTTTTTGTCCTCTCCCTATAGTAGAAGAGTAAACACTATGGTGCTGGTCAGGGAATGATAAAAACCCTAGACTTAGTTCCATGTAGGCCCACCATGACTATCATGCATATACACAGCCACTGCCAGGGTTGTTACATGACCTCACAACATCATACCACTAAAAGTAGTGAACAAGACCACAGTACTACTGAAAATGACTAGAGACTGGATTTCTTATTGTAAGCCTTTATAATCTTCTAAAGCTATCATCCTCCAATAAAGCAAAGTATTTTTGACCTGGCTTGAGGCACATTTATTTGACCACACAGTGAACGAGGGAAAGAATGAAAACATCTAACAGAGACACCATATAGAAACCTCTCTTAATTACTCAGAGAAAAGAATATATGGATAAGGTGGTAAAAAAATGACAGTGTAAGTGCCCTCTGAAAACAGTTGTCATGACTGCATCACACTAACTGTATGTTCAAAGCACTGATGCGATGAAACATAAAGCCAGGCAACAGGAGTGATTGATGTTCTGGAGAAATACAGAACAGACAGAAAGCTGATATATTTCTGGTTCTAGCAGTTTTTCATAAACTTCTTCAGCCTGCAAAGGAATGTCATGAGACTCCCAGATATATCAGCAGGTTCGCTTATTTATACATGTCATGAGGCAAAAGTAATGTAACTGACATCAGACGTGTCAAATTATATTTTGGGTTTCAAACAGTCCCACTAGCTTGTTTTACTTGTATAGTAAGCTAAGGAGTTAGTGTTGTGACTTTGTAAATCAAAATATCTTTAAGCTTTCAAGTCAACCTTCACCTTCAATTCCAAAGCTTCTTGTGGTATGGTTTTCCATTTGTGAGCTTAGATAAAGTAGTTCTGGGAGGTGGACAGGTGGTGATCCATGGGAATGTGTAGATTCACATGACAAGTCTTTTTGATGACTGATATTTTTTAAGATGTTAAAATTGTTGTGCAGAATTAGATTATAAAGGGAATGGTAGGAAGGTTTTGGCATTCATTCCACTTTTTTTCCTTTTTGTTTTGTCCTGTTGGCAGGTTTTAAAGCTCAGAGGTTCATCATATTTTGACCTCCCTGTCAGTGTTGTTAAAAGCCGCAAGTGAAAATGAATGTTCAGACAAGAAATCCTCATAAAAAGATAAAGTGGGTGTCAGAGAAGCTGAGAGGGCCAGCATGACGTCTTGTTAATTAGCTGCTGATTGACTGAGAGACAACCGGGGAGTACAAAATGGAGGCTGAGGTGTGAACAAGAAAGTCTCGTCAAAAATGAGGTTTATCAGCTGGGTTCAGAAGTCTTCAAGTCAACTGGGAGACAAGGAAGGTGTGCTCCTTATCTTTAACGGAGGTCAGCTCTCAGGAAGAAAAATATGCAGGAGGGATGAGACAGAGAGGGATTAACTCCAGTCCTAATTACGGACGCTTGCAAATGATGTCCCAGCCAATCAATGCGGGAGGTCACAGTAATTCTCATTTGTGTCACAGTAGGACATAAAATGGAAATTGGTCACACGGTTACTCAGGAGGCGACCTCCCGCATACAGCAGCACTCTGCAGAGGAAGAGCATGTTTTAATCATCTGGTTTGGAGTGACAGTAATGAAATTCAGAGGACTGACTACACTTACAGAATTAATTCACTTACTGTACAGTACAGCTGCGGTCAAAGAGATGTCATGGAAGCCACGATGTGCATGTATAGGGTGCAGTGCAAAAGAAACATTGGCATAGTTTTTATTCCATATAATATGGTAAGGCTTCTTTCTTTGCTTATCTTCATCATCAATACATGCATACATAATACTTACTAAATCACTAGTTTGGCACATTTCTAACAAAGACTGAGTAGCTGGTGAATAATTTACTTTTTGGTACTTTTTAAAGGTGGATGTTTAAGAGTTGGGAGCTAAAATGGAATCGATTGGACTGCCAGTGAGAAAGTGTATTCTTTGAGAAAAAGACTTTCCTTACAGCATATAATCGCTAGTCCCTCAAATGAAACATCTGCATGTGCATCTGTCCATTATAATGCCCACCCCACATATTGGAATCAATCTTCTCACCACAGGCAGTTATATATTTAAGATATAACAAGTTTTCCAAGAAAAACCTTAATTTCGAAAGTCTCTTTTAAAGGTTTATTATCAAAAACCACCTTTCTTATCCTCACCAGGAAAATGTGTAAAGAATCAAGCTAAAATTAATCTCAGTGTGAATGGTAGCAACACTCACACATTACCTGCTGACTATCTGAAGTCACTGCAGGCAGAGGAGCTCCACATTATCCCTTGGTGTTGCCCAGTATTATTAATGGTGTTGATACTGATCATCAAAATGAGTTCAGTGTAAAACTGATTGGATTTCAAGTAAGTAATTAAAGGCAGTAATTTGAGGAACTACTTGAACTTTATATTGGGGCCAATTATTCGTGGTGTGCCGAAACTAGTTAATTGAGGTGTGAGGAAGGCAAGATTCATTATCACACTAAAACTGCTTTAATAAAGAGGCTAGTGCAATGTAACTGGGAGTACTGGAATAACTGAAGAAGAAAATTATAGCTTAGTAAAAATCCAGATATATATTTTTTTTTGCTTTTGAAGCACCCTGTGATTGACCTGCAACCGGCTGGGATAGGCCAAAGTGTCCTTTCTGCAACCCTGAATTAGATTAAATAGGTGGAAAATGGATGGATTAATGGATGCTTGTGAAGCTCAATAGATTTGACAATGATGTCTGCTCTGATGTGGAAATGCTTAGATGTGATTCATCCTTCATGCTGCTCATAAGGCTGGCATTATGAGACATATTTAAGGCTATAAACAAATGACAGAAATAAATTAGTTGATGATTCTGATTTTGAGCAGGGTTGCCTTTCAAACACCCCCCACTACTTAATGAATATTGATAATCTTAATAGTTCTCCCCACTGTATTGTGTTCTGGGCACTGAAGCAGTATTGCCTGAAATAACTTTATACGGTATTGGGACATTGCGTTTTGTGATATAACTGATTCTTCCTCATTGACACTACTGGGAGTTGTGTAATATTTTTCTCTTTAAAACTAACAAACTTTTTGTTAGTTTTAATTCTCTTACATGAACCCTTGTTAGACCTCAGTGTATTAAGTTATTTGGCCAAACTTAAGCAGTGGCAAGGTGTGATTACTGTTACCATTTCCTGAACTTTTTTTTTTGTTTCCAGATTAAATAGTGTAACACTGTCATGTGCACTACTAAACTGAAGCAACTAAGACAGCTTAAAAGAAACTGCACGGACAATCTTAACAAGGGGAGATGAAGAGCAGGGGTTTGTGTGATTTAGTGTTGTTGACCATTTATTAACAGGAAGACACAGACTGCTCTAGGATTCAGATATTTTTAATCAGATTCGTCATCATTCGCTGCCATGATTGAGCTTTTAACACGTTCAATGATGCGCTTACAATATGAAAATGTTGATTGCTTTGGAAAGAGAAAAACAGTTTCCCTCTGGGATAAATAAAGTGTTTTTCATTTTATAAACAGTACAAAATTAATGTATTGTAGTGGTTGCTGTGGTTGCTTCTCCGGAGGTGGGTTTATTTGCATATTTCCCATCATGCTTTATTGTACCCCTTTTCTGTATCAGTATATTCAGTGCAAGTATCACCAATACATATACTGATTTTGCCTTTAATTATGAATCATTTTTATTATCATAATTAAACACAGTATAGCGATTGTTGTCAAATAAAAAACTTTTTATTAACAAACTTAATGGCAGAAGTAAAATACTTAAATTTAAGCTTTTTATTTTGGTTGTAAACAAAATAAAATAATAGAGATGGGATTTATGGCTCTTTGAAGGGAGCCGGATCTTGAGGAGCCGTTCCTTTCAAAGAGCCATTCAAAAGACTGGCTCTTTCTCACAATATCTTAAAAAATTTCACAATATATAAGAATGACAAACAATCAAAATGTGTACCTATATGAAATCTACTATACAAGATTAAATAATTAGCGGAAAAATATAGATAAAAAAGGATAAACCTGAGCAGTCAGTGCAAATTCTAGTAAATGTTTTGGATAGAATTCACAGTATTTGTTTCCAAACAAAACTCTGCCCACAGATGCTTCACATGAATGTAGCGTGTTGGACATCAGACTTCTATGATGTCACATGTTATTTCTTTTATTTTCATTTTACTCAACTGTACTACTTCTTATTTACTTATTTAATCATTTATTTATTCATTCAGTCACTTTTAGCTGGAAGGGGGGTGGGGGGGATTGGGCTTGGCGTGTGTGTCTATACTGTGTGAAAGATTTCATTGAGTGTTTTTATTTTTATTTTTTTAATCATGTAAAGAACTTTGTGTTGCCTATGGCATGAAAAGCGCTGTATAAATAAAGTTTGATTTGATTTGATTTGATTTGATGAAGGCAGTGTCAAAAATTTGTATATAAAAAGAATGGCTCCCAAATGAACGGCTCACAGCTGTGAATCGGTTCCCATCGTTCATTTAAAAGAGCCATTCAAAAGAATCGATAAAATAACATCAACACTGTAAAAAAATACAATAAAATAACTTTTTTTCCCCATTTTATCAAGGCAAGGTAAGTTTATTTGTATAGCACAATTCACCAACAAGGTGATTCAAAGTGCTTTACAGAATACAAGAAGCATAATTTAACATTAAAAGCAAAAGAAAAAGGTAAAAGAAAGAACATTGGATAAAATCTATATTAAAACATGATCAAGTTTAATAATTCAAGCTTAAAAGAAACAGATGCAGATTTGGACTTCTAAATAAAAACTATTGAAATGCAGCAGAGAACAGGTGGGTCTTTAAACTGGATTTAAATAAACTGGGAGTTTGTTCCAGACATGTGGAACATAAAAGCTGAATGCAGCTTCTCCATGTCTGGGTCTGACTCTAGGAACTGATAAGAAACTGGAACCTGATGACCTGAGGGTTCTGTAAATATCTCAATATCTGTAAAGTCTTTTTTTTTTATGTAAAGCACTTTGAATTGTCCTGTACATGAAATGTGCTATACAAATAAACTGCCTTGCCTTGCCTTCTGGCAGGTTCATAATGGGTCAAGAGGTCACTGATGTACTTTGGTCCTAAATCATTCAGAGCTTTATAGACCAGCAGCAGAACTTTAAAGTCTATCCTCAGAGCTGGACTGATGTGGTCCACTTTCTTGGTCTTAGTGAGGACTCGAGCAGCAGAGTTCTGAATAAGCTGCAAATGTCCAGTTGAGTTTTTAGGTAGACCTGTGAAAACACTGTTCCAATAGTCTTATATCTTATTATTTGGTGGGATAGTTAATACAAAAGTATAGTTTTGTTAATTTTGTAAGATTTTTTTGGTAACCCTTAGTGCATTAATAAGCATTAATTAAATTTTGAATAATGTAGGGGCCAGAAAAGCATTTGGTAATGATAAACTATGGTTAAGTAATACTTATGAAGCACTCACATTTATTAAGGCTTAGGTCAGGCTACTAATGTTAAGTAATACCTTACTTAAGATGAGATAAGGGCTACCTGATGACATACACAGCTCAGCATTAGTAAATTATTACTTATGACATTAATAATGGTTTATTAGTGCTGATCCAGGTAATGTACACCATATCGGGAAGGATTAGTAGATGCATTAGTTACCTGTTACCTAATATTAATTCACTAAAAATCCACACCATTCGTGAACAATTACTTGAGAAATTTTAAGAGCTTAGCTGACATCGTAATGCATACATAATGACAAATAATTACATAATTCAACTTTTGTTAACACCTAATAATGCATTAAGTAAGGCTGAGTAGTAAACATTAATTATCTGCTGATTAATACATTAAGTAATATGCAAACTAATGCTAAGTAGTACATAATATTAGTTAATAATACATTATTCAACATTTAAATAATGCTTAATAATGCACTAACTAACGTTAATTAAGGGACCCTTATTGTAAAGTGTTACCGATTTTATAATCTCAGCTTACAGCTCTATGGTGTGATTTTGTGATACTGGTGCTACTGGTCTTGGGCTACTTGAGAGCACTGGGAGAATATAAAAATATGCATCACTGTGGATATTTTTTCCATTTATGAACATTTCTTATCTAAATATGGGTGTTTTGGCTGTTAGTGCTTATGGTACAACTTCTTTATAAAAACAAGTCTCTACACAAATTTTAGAATTCAGTTTTTATTTTATCAAATTGCATGTCATGCATAGTTCTGTCACGAGTCTGATTTTATTGGTGAGGATAAAAATTTGCTTTTTTTTTTTTTTTTTTCTCAAAAATGGACCATAATCAATACAGAATACTACAAGTAGTAGCCCCGAGGCACGGTATGCCCGGGAGTGGTTACTACATCACAGAGGCAAATGAGGTAAAACAACCATCGATGCACACTGACTCCTAAAGCAAGTCAGTCCTTTGATAAAAAATAATTATTAAGTTACCTTCGCCAAGGCGGAGGTCATGTATTCGGCAGCATTAATCTGTCTGTCTGTTAGCAACATAACTCAAAAAGTAATGGAAGGATTTTGATTAAATTTTTACACATCACCCTAGGGGAAAAAAAAAAAAAAAACAGAAGATAGCAGCCCAGCTCACCTAGGAATTAGTAATGTAATGTCTAATGAGTAGCCGCCTGAATATAGAAGTTAAAGCAGTGAGTTTGAGCAGTTTTAAAAAAGTTTAATAACGGTATTACGCAGTTAAATATCTCAGGAACTCATTGGACGATTTTAATTATCAACACCATTATTACTCATCAAAATCAGGAGAATCGAGGGATAGCCCTTGAGGATCCAGAAAGAAGGAAACCCCAAGATAGTATATCATAGGAACAGTGAATACTTAACTCTTCATCACTAAGGTGCATGAGCTTCTCTCTCTGATCTGCTTTGAACATATTGAGGCTAAATGCCTGTGATTAAAATTAAAGCATTCAGCTGCTGTGACAAATGTACAGAGCTCGCTTTCCATATTGAAGTTTGATTAATTTTTCCTTCAGGGGTCAGCATCAGTAGTTAGAGCCTTGATGTTGCAGCTGCAGAGATCATTGAGAACTACAACAGACACGGCTGCTTCATTTGGCTGATGGCAAATATAGTGAATACCACCTTCCTGTGTACATTACACATCAATGCCAACATTTAGTGCTGACCCAGGCCGTCTTTAGTGTTACAAAACGTGAAATAAGTGTGTGTGTAGGAGATTGTTGGTGAAAGAGAATGCAAGCGGTCTTTCATCCAGACACAAAATTTTGCTTTGCATTTCACTCTTTTCACTGAAATACCGGTAATGGTTTCTCAATGTCTCTTACGGCGTGCCAAAAGTTCTTTGACCATTGACCATGCTGTACTTGGCAACTGCAAATAATATAGAATTTATGTATGTATGTATGTATGTATGTATGTATAAAAAAAAATGAACTGGTGGAATTTCCTACCTTTTTTGGGAGGAAAATGAAGAATAAATCAATCTATTCCCTTACAGCATCAGCACCTGCCAGCATATCCAGAGTATAAAAAGATGTACAAAGCTAATTATCAGATATTAGAAAACTGTATTTATATAGTTTTTTTTTTTTGTTTGTTTGTTTGTTTGTTTTTTTGTTTTTTTTATTATTCCTTGATTAAAATTATAATCTTGCCCGCCAAGACAGCTGGCTCACCTCATGATCCAGGAAATTGTGCTTGTTGTTTCCAAGAATCAACGGCAACTTGGCCTTGTCTCTTCTACATAAATCCCTATTAGCATATGCTTAATTACAGCAGTTGACAATTTAACAAAACAAATAGCAAAAAGGCCAACAGCTTCCAGCCAGTATCAGCCTACTGCAACACCACAGGTGTTCAAATTTTCTTTTTCTTTTCTTCCACTACTCTCGTCTTATGTCAAGCCAAAGCAGAGAATGTACCACTGCAGGAAAGAAGCAGTGAAAGCTCTTCACATGAAAGACCTGCTCCAGGGAAAGATGAGAAGGAAAATCTAAAAAGGAGCAACAGTAGGAGTTGGTGCACAGATGTACGCATTATAAAATACAAGAGATCATGTCTCCAACGTAGGCAGGACATCCATCTTGGTACACCATAAAGGGCAGACCAGTGCATGACTCATTTGTAGCACCACCATTTCTTCATATTTCATCTTCTTACGGCAAAAGTTTCTGCTCGTGTACACATCTTTATAGTTAATCAATTACACCTAAAAGATCCTAGAATTACTTGCTTTTCTACAATTGGATAAAGATGTCTTCTATAGTAATGATGATTGTGATTAACTCAATGCAAGCAATGGCTTTTATTGATGTGAACATCAAGATGGGAGCAATTCTTAGTAATAACACAAATATATTCATATAAATGTGAATGAAAAACATAAAGGAACTTTAATTATTAAATCAAATAATATGTATAGGCTTGAAATGGACATCATCTTCTCTTATAAATCTCCAATTGTCAGTATTTGATTTCAGAAACTGTCATTCTAATTTATATATACATACACTTTATATGAATACACTGCATCTGAGGCTGGAAATGAGAGCAGCTGCCCTGGAAATAAGCGATGAGGTTTAGTTTGTCAGCAGAATCTGCTTTTACCCAGTCATTACTAAATGTCTAAAGATTGAAGACAATTTCTTCATCTTTTATGGGGCACATCAGGAGAGATAGAAACAAACAAAAACAGGACATTCCTGTAAATACTATTTCTTACTTACCTTAAAAAGTTTTATTCAAGGAGGTTTTTGTGCAGATTTTACAGTTTAGTAAAGATTTAGCTCACACTGCACTGTACAAAAGGAAGTAATAACTAATATTTATTGTTATATAGAGTATTAAATGTTACATCTAATATTGTTCTTTGATATATTTTAAGGTGTAATTATTAAATGAAAGTAAATGTAAGAAAGAAAAAAATAAGATCAACAGAGGCATTTTAGGTCTAATTAAATGCTTACTTCCAGCTAGTGTCTTCTACATTCTCTGACTTCTACCTTTTCTGATGTGTGCCTTTACAGTACTGGAAAAATTGGTACATAAAATGTGTGGAAATTATTGTGCTAAGTCTACGTTAAGTTTGACTCCATCTTTTAGAGGACCTGTGACTGAGGGTTGGCGTTCACTTTAAGATCTGCACATTGACTGAAAATGATAATGTGATCAACACACTCGACTCAAAACAGTTCTATAATAATGAAAAAGTTACCAAAACTCAAAATTTCAAGGCAGTGTCTGCATAAGATTTCTGAGTTTTGAGGCCAACTCAAACTCTTAAGTTTTAAAGAAAATGGCTTCTTCTCCCAACTACTTTTTAAAAACTAAACTAATGAAAACTTGACATTTTGAGTTTTATGGTAAAAAAAAAAAAGAAAAATTCTGCTAATTTCTTATATTTTGCTCACAAAATGAATCTGTTCCTATATATACTTCTATATTTCCAAACAATAAAAGTTGTCAACTAATTAAACTGAAAAAATCGAAATGATTACAAAAAAAAAAGAAAGAAAGAACAAAAAAGGTCATTAATTTTCCACACTGCTTAATTCGGGGTTCTGTTAACTTTACAATCCAAAGAGCAGTATTTCCCACAGCTCAACTAAATAAACCTTGTTCTGAGAACTTTTGAAAAAAAGACAACTCATCATTTTAGATGAAACATGTAGGAAATTTGTTGTCATTTATGAAGAACCACATTTTTATTTCTATTTTCAGGTTTTAAATGAAGAACACAAACTTTTGCAAAAAGAGAATAGACAGACTTTCTTCTATGGCAGGGTTCCACAACTAGTTCTGATTAAGGGGAAAATTATGTCCAGGTTGCTAGGTCAAGGGCCAACTTGTTCTGTTTTTGTGTTTTGTTTTGTCCCCTCCCACTGGACCAGTAAACATTGTTTTATGTACCTATATTATATCATGGTTAGTACCAGTGGTGGCTGGCTGTAGTAGAACGTATTAGTTATAGCCTGTGTGAGTGCTGAGTGAAAGAAAATAAGTCAGTATCAATGACTGATTTCTTTAAATGCCCCTGGAGAATATTTTGCTCAAGATTATATGACCAGTTTAATCAATAGAAAAAACAACAGCACTACAGCACGTGTTGCACAAGAAGAAAGAAAGAGCATCCTGAGGCAAAGATAACTAATAACTTTTGTATGTAGACCTAAAAAATCTCCGAATACCAATATCAGTAGCATTGATGCTGATTGTTAGACAGTGTATCACTCAGCAAAATGTCTAAATGTCTTTCAGTTTTCCACACAGACAGCTGTCAGTCCGACTGGAGGACATCAGAACCAGCAAACACACACACACACAAACACACACACACACATATATATATATAAACAGAGACAGATAGAGATTATCAGTTTTTCCCTTTTTAAAGTTAGATGACATAAGACCACAAAATATTATTAGTTAAGCATGTTTACAATAAATAACACGCTGTACACAACCAAAGTTTTTTTTTTCTTGTGGCTAACAATGTAATTTAGTTTTGTTTGATTTTTTTTAAATTATTTAAATTATTTTATTTTATTGTTGTATGACATTTTAACAGTTTGGAAGTAATTTACTCTTTTTGATTGACAAAAATAGGTGATTAAACATATATTAATTTTCATGAGTGAGTGAGCGAAGTGAGAACGACAGGATCAGCCAACAAAATACTTGCAACAGATACAGAAGAAAAGATACAGAAAATTTGCATTTTAATTATTTTCATGTTTTCACCTGCAGTGATTGAATATGACTACATTTACTCAATATTAAGAGCATGTCTGATCTTGTACAGTTCAACAGCACTACAATTTACAGTGTCCAAAATGGCCATATAAGTAAATTACAACAAAAACAAACTCCATTTTCTCCAAGTTCCAAGATAGCATGTAGTTTTATTTTTTCAGTGGAAATTGCATGTTGTAAAACTTTAAATTTTGGTTGACTGCAGTGTTACTTCAAATAAATGTTAATGTATCCTGCTACTGAAGTGTCACTGTCAGTGAAGTCACTGTTACTGAAGTGAGGGATTCAAACCTGTCTTGGTTTGAAAAGGTCTTACTGGCAGCTCAGGTGAATATAGCACTTTGATAGTGTAGTAATTAGTAATGTGTTTAGTATAAGTCCTATGGAAAATAAACATATGAGACTAGTAAGCTATAAATGCACCAATACTTACATTCAACAAAAGCAAACTGATTGATTTTTTTTTTTTTTCTTTTCTAGAATCAACAAACTGGAGGTCAGGTGATTGCTGCACCGAGCAAGTGACCAGTTCTGCTAATTTGGAAGATGATGATGCCAGCCAATTATCCATGTGCTATGGACACACAAGTGAGATGCATCACTCTGGACTTAATGTTGAATCAGAGCCTGAACAGCCTTTTTCACATAGAAACATTTGTTGAGCACCTACCTGAATTTGTTAAATAAGGAACTTTAGATGATAATTTATTATTTGATGATGACTTGTCATTTCATGATAACCAATCTGTAAACAGTTTAGAGCTAAACCAGGTGGAGGGAACAGGACCCAAAAGCTCTACAAACACTGTAGATCATCCACTTTATAGAAATGTGCCAATTTCTGTTGCAGAGAGTCTTCTCCTCATAATTACTTTTGCAAACAGACACAAAATAACAGGAAAAGCTCTCAATGATTTGCTTACACTAATCTCTCTGCCCCTCTGATATCCAGACTGAATGTTTTCAGAATTTAAACAAATTTAAACAATTGTTTGACAATGCCTCCTCTCTGTTTTTGCACAAATATTGTAGTGCATGCTTCATGACTGGCCAGCAAATAATGTTATGCAGCTTTATTTCACCCTTATGGCAGTTTATTAAATAGTGTCATTGGGCTGGACATTTTGTTCTCCGGCCCAGCAGGGTTGGCTGTCCAATGGGACAGATATGTGAAAGAAATTATCTAAAAAAACATAATACTAAATAAGCCCATAGTTTTCAGCCTAATGACAAGAAAAATATATTTAAAAAAAATTGCTGGTGCTTTTAGTGTTATTATGTGGAAGGTCAGTGCAATTATTGACTGAAAAAATTGCTAAAAGCCTGCATTTGTTATTACAGTATATCTATATTTAAAAACATTAGTTAGTTCTTTAGCATATTTAGCCATGAATTAAGAGCCATTGTGGAAGGTCCCAGGAGCCACTCTCAGCTCTGGAGGAGACACCTGATTTAGTCCAGTTCAGAGTCCCGGGAAAGCCGGAGCCTGTTCCAGCAATTAGCTAGAGGCAGAGTACACTGCAAGGCCAGCACGGAAAGACAATCACTCATGCTCACTCCTAGGGAGAATTTAGAGTGACCAGTTATAACCTGCATGTCTTTAGAGGTGGAACGAAGCCGGAGTACCAGAGAAATACCAGAGAGACCTTACGCATACATGGGGAGAACATGCAAACTCCACACAGAAAGGCCACTGTTCGAACCTTTCCCCAGCTGAAGCTCGAACCAGCGGCCTCTTTGCTGTGAGGCCACCACACCACTGTGCAGTCCTCATTATGTAAACACTGAAGACGGGCAGAAATAAAAAGAACTAGTACACATATACATAAAAATGGTAAAACCCAATAGGTTTATTATGAATAAACAACAGCTTACCTTTAAAGTGAAACTCTGCTTGCATTAGATGAAAAGAGCACTACTGGAACTGGAAATGATTGATGAAAACCCCTGCAAGAAGCTCTAGTAGACCCCGTTCTTTTGTGCAGCATGTAGTTGGCCGGCCTTCCTCTGTGGTACTCTTGGGTCTTATGAAAACGTCTGTGTTGTGCCAATATAATTTTTTTGTTGAGACCAACTTTATACAGAAAACTTATCAAATTTTCTATTTTATTCAGGAAAGCTTTTTGTTGACAGTTATTATTTTATGAAATTATGTTGTTTTATTGCACCCATTTTATATACAGCACTGTGATTTTTATCTGTGAAAAAAGCTTTATAAATAAACTTTACTTACTTAATTACTAATTTTGTTGGAACTACAATTATTAGTTTCTAATTAAATATTTAATCTGTTTGATTAAAAATAATATTAAGGTGAACAAATTAATGTTTTGTTTTTTACAGTGAAGGATTCAAATTGGCTTTTATTTGTGCATTTTCTTCCTCAACTGGAGTCGTAGTTCTGTTCATATTTATCACCATTCAGTGTATAAGTTGTGACCACGTATAGGTGTAGCTAAAAGCTCCTGATTCTGCTGAAGTCGGGGTAAGTTTATCCAGTATTGCATTCTAAATCTCATAAATAGACCCATCACCTGGAATCTGCCATCCATTTCAAGAGAAAGCAGTGTTCAGCAGTGAGAGAGTCAGAAAACACCTTTAGGTTACCTTCACAACCTGCTTAGAGCTCAGAATGCAGCTCTTTTTTATATAGGCCCCATACTGAAATCAATGATGCTGCAAGCAGTGTGTGTACGTGTTTGTTAGTAACCTGCCAGCAGCAACATTGACTGATTTGATTCAAAGGGACTTTGAGGATTTACTAATCCACAGGTAGCCTATTGGAACTTTGCCTGGCTGGAAATGGAAGAACATATTTCTCAGAAAGCATCAGTCAAAGAAATAGTGTGTGTGTGTGTTCTCTAATCTTACAACCACTGCTGCAGTCTTGCAGTGAAATTATAGTCTTGTTTGTCCTGCAGAAGACTATTTAACACTTTTAGCTGGTGTATCATATCTTCTTACAGCCACATATTGGTAGTTTTCAACTTCTCTGTAAATTAATATCTGAAAAGTAATGTTTAAAATGTTTTAATGATTCAGCTTACTGAAGTGTCCACAACCATGATGCAGATACCTACCTGTTCCAGGCATCTGTTGTGATGCTGTGAACCGTGAAAACAAGAAGGGGAAGGAGTTTTGAGCAAGGGTCATTATAATAGCTGCAGTTGTGTCTAGATTGTGTTTGTAAGTCAGTTTATACAATCCTCAACTTTAGATTTCTGTACAAAACACTCTTAAGCTGGTAATTACCTGAGATTAGACAGCAAATGAGAAGGATCATTGCTGTCCCCAAAGTCAAAGAGATGCAATTTGCAGTAAATCACTTTCACATATAACACAGGATGTGTTTGGAAAAGTCGCGCTAACACTATCAACCAAAATCATCAACACAGTAGATTAAAAAAGTTTTTCTACATTAAAAAAAAAACTTGGCATGTTGGATTTTTGGCTATTTTTGAAAACGGAAAGTTTACACATTCAACTCATGAGTCATCTGCTGAGTTCTGATCAGCAGTCAACACTCACAGGGGAGTAATTACATCCATTGATTCTTATGTTTCGGCTCCAATTTAGCCAACTGGCAGTGTTCGCGGGTGAAAAATTCAGTGAGGGATCAAATGTTTGTTTCAGCACTAGTAATTTATTCCAACCCATGTATACTAACTCCTGCTGTGCAGGACAGAGCAACTAATTAAAAAGTTACCAAAACAAACATTATGAGTATCCATCCTGATTCAGATGTTAATGTTTTTGTACATCTCACTGCAATGGGCGTCGTTGGCCTTGTTTACATAAAATCATTAAGTTATGAATCTAATTACAGACAGTTTAGTCTGCCAGCCCCACTATGTGGGCACATTAGCTTCAGTTGAGAGAAAACAGAACAAAACAAAGTTAACAGAAAAGGAGCCAGTGTTAGGTGGGAGGAGGAGAGGGAATGTACATGTAAATGTTCAGTCTGACCCACAGTTAGACAATCAATTCTACAGCTTCAATAAACAACTATTGAATGGAAAACAGCTGGTTAGTCCAAACAACTTCTCTAAAGCACAGTCAAGAAGCCTCCCTGGGTCATTTTGGAAGGTGAAGTGGGCCATTTTAGTCACAACAGTATTTTACATATATACATGTGTGCATATGTGTAATAATATAACAGTGCAACAACAAATAATGAATGCCTTATATGACAAAAGTAACCAGGAAGGACAAAAATGTGCAAAATATATATTATGGTCTGTTTTAGACAAAGTGGCTACTGAAGGCTATCTTGACAGCAACATATGTTGAGTCTGGGCAAGTGTTCATGTTGAAAGCTGGAGAAATGAATAAGGACCAAAGGCCTACTGAGCCACATGGGAAGTGAAACTGAGCTTGTTTGACACCTAACACAAGTAGACAGAGCATCATCTTCTTTCATTTATTATGAGATCAGGACAAACTAATGGCTTCTGTGAAGAAATGAGGAGGCTCAGACAACCCAGACAGACCAGCAAAGAACGCAGAAAATCATTTAAGGGGCTTCCACCATTTGTTAATGCCACTGTGGGCAAATAACCATAACACACCATCTTGGTTGTTCTTTACATCAGTTCCACCTTCTAACCTGGCAAACAAATTGAATGTGTTCCTTTTTTTCTTTTTTTTTTTTAAACCAGATTCTGTGTTCAACATCACCAATGCAGCTAGTGGTGGAGTTCAGGTGAACTAAACTGATGCAACTCCCTTTCCCTGAGGGGAGAGATGATGTGAGCACAGAATCTGCAGCTCTTAACAGTAAGGGCCAAGTTCAGTTTTATTCCTGCTGAGGCTTCGACACTTTGAACATCCTCAGCAAGCAGCAACAGATGTTTAATAAACTGTGGCTGCCAGAAACATTTTCACACTGAGGTCTGCTGTAGCACAGGCAATAGGACAGCAGCAAGCACAACAATCTGATCAGAGTCAGTGTTAATAATAATAAAAATAATCTTCCACATTTCTACTATTGCTGTTACTTTGATTACTAGATGGGTTTTACTAGATAGGTACTTCTTTTTGCCTGCATACTGAGAAATTGTAACAAGCTATTTTTAACAAGTTTTATCTTTTGTCTTATATGCTGAAAACTTCCATGTTTGACAACATCCTTAAATTAAGTCATTAGCATAGACTAAATCAGGAAAATATTAGGCACTGAATTAAATGTATTTGTCTTTCCTGTTTGACATGGTTGTAAACCCATAACTTTAATTGCTAAATAAAAAGGTGCCAGTATACTCAAGAAGTATTCAGATTATAGAAATAAATGACATAGTTTTTCTATCAAGCAAAATGTATGTCAATGTCTCAAACTGCATACCTTTAAAGGTTTGTTTTGGTATTTGGCACAAAACTTTCACTACCAGATCCTTGAAGTCTTGTTTATCCTTCCATAAATCAGACTTGTTTGTTTTAGATATTGATTTGGCCTCAAAATTTTCCACATTTCAATTAAGTATTAATTTGTAGGATGTTTGGATCATTTTAAACCATGTTTTGCTCTGTGGCAGTGTGCATATTCCTGCTGAAAGAGGCCACTGTCCAAATACCCTTCCTCCTCAGCATGAATGGAGGGACCCAATGACTCCCAACATAGCCTGAAGGATCACACTGCCCTTGCCAGCTTTATTTCTGCAGCCCATTCTGGTGCCATGTCTATCCCATCCACATTAAACTGAAGAAAGCCTAAAAGATGACACCTTTATAGAACAGTATACCTTGATGGTACAGTTCTGATGCTTATTGTCACCTTCAGGACTGGACACAGGCACCCAGACCGGTCTGCAGCTATACTGCCTTGTACACAAAGAGTGATGCATTGGCATTAAGCACATTTCTATCAGAATTCTCGAGCACATTTCAGCTACTGTAGCGCTTTTAAGAGTTGAACAAGAAATTCCAGCCTTTGCGCCCAATGTAGATCAATGAGTCTAAGCCTCTGTTTCTAAAATTGTGTTACACATACCCCTTGGGGTACTTGGAGATACTCCAGAGGGTACATGAGAAAAAAAAAACAAAAATAATGTCAATGTAAAATTTAGGATAATCCTGTTATAATCAATAAAATATATATTTAAGTTCATACTGTATATTCAGTATTCAATTTAATTAATTGTAACAAACCCAGGTCACCTCCATTCCAGGGATTGTCAGATATTCTGCCTCAAGCCAAATGACATCATTTATAATAGCAAAAACTTTAAACAGAGGATTGATGGTTTGCAGCAACGATGCTGCTGAAAACACAAAGAGATAAGAGCCAAAGAAGATGAAACTAGAACTGGTATAATTCTGTTAGGTGAATGGTTTTAAAGGGATTTACATCTATGAACTGCAACCCATCCAAGGCATTATGTTTCTTGATTGGGTAGATTTTAGCAGCATGAAGCTGGTGCATCACCAACAATTACTTGTGGAAACATAAAATAACCAACAGTAAACAATGGAGATGAGCAGATGATTGCAGCAAATATTTTCTATTCGAATCAGATTTTAAGGTTAATGTGTTCTTAGCTAATTATAACCTTCTTTATTTGGATCAAATGTTTGTGGATAAAAAAAGGTTAGTTAGTTGATCTACCTTTTATGCAAGTGTGTAAGCAACACTCAATATTTCAGATTGTAAGCCTCTCGGTTCATTTTCAGGAATCTTAATTAGGTCTAACTAATTAAATTAATAACCACCACTTGTGTATCTCATCCGACCACATGTGATTGCCACACTGACCTGAATACTGGAGTAAATCATAACTTTATCCTCTTCCAAATGATGCAAGTAGATTTTAATTAGACCCAATTGGGGATTCCAAAGGATTCAGATGTAGCAGATTGGTGCTGTATTAAAAAAAAACTGCTAGAGAGCAATAAACCTAATTCTCACAGCACTGCTTTTCTTTTTATACCCAGTAAATCAATCATGCATCTCCTTTCAAATCACTAGAGATTGCCAATTTCACTGCTCGTCATTGATTTACAGTATCCTGCTACTTATTTTCTTCCCAACAAAAACTGCTCTCACACAAAGCAAGTAGGTTGTTGTTGCAATCTAAAGAGCAGAGCTAGTGGTTACAGAATTAAAGATATCTGTGTCTCCCTGCCATGTTGGACAGGCATTTATATAGAGAAAGCTCCCGTGACGGCATGGTATATGGCCAGGGAATCGAGGAAAGGCTGTTCTTCTTCATGGACTCCTGACTTTTCTCAACTTAACTGCATTCTGAATGAAAGAGCAACACATACAGTTTAGCCCACAAGATGGCATCTTTTATTGAAGTCTTTTTTTATAAAGTTTGAGTTTTCCTCTAAAACGATAACTTTATTTGTTTGCTAACTTGATTTAAAAAAGAAAGAAAGAATTCTCAAATATGGAATATAAAGATAAATCAAAGTATTGTCTTGGTTTATTGTATGAATTCTGTAAAGATCTTTATGATATCTATATATAGTATATTTTCCATACAATTTTTTTAAAGCTTTCTACGTCTGCATGCTTAAATTATTTTAACCTTTGGCAATTCTAACTTATAAAAATAACTGGACAAGCTTTGATTTGTGGGGGGATATTTTCTTGCGACATAAGTGAAAGTTTAGATTTGGCATTGACTTAAACAATAAGCAAAGGAAAGTCTGCAATATTAGTAAAAAGCTAATTTAAGTCTTCATAGTTTGATCATATGGTCTGTTTGGGATAATTTTATTGGGGATTTAAATGTGAAAAAGCTAAAGTGTGTGAGTTCAGATGTCATCTGGAACATCACCCTCTGGTGTGGTTCAGATGATCAAGCCTGAAACAACTCCATAAATCTGCATCTTTTGCATCTGAAATAAAATTATACATAAACATATGAGAGGACTTCTCCCTTTGCAGATAACTGAGGGATATCAAAACAACTGCAAGCTTTCCCATATACCCATACAGTGTAGTGGGATACAGATGTGTATTTGAATCAGTGACTCTCTCCTTGTGGAGTAAGTAACAGAAAACTAAACTTCCAACAGTGAACAAACAGTCTTTCCACACACACCACCAATGAACTCAGGCCACAGCCCAGCAACTCCTCTAATGGTGCCTACTGAGACACTGGTAATAAGGAAGAGTGTAGTTAATTGTGTGCAGGTGATCTTTCTTTTAAATTTTGAGTTTGAGAGTTTAAACCAAGATCTGCCATTTTTTGTACATAAATCCTCATCTGTATTGCCTAGAGAACTTGTTTGGTTTGTTATCACAAACTTGATAACTTGAGAAAATGCAACACCCAACCAGCACGGTGCTTTGCATTTTTACCTACATGTAAGTACTCCAGGTGCTCTTCATCTTTTATTCATGGTTTAAAGTGGTATACACCATCAGCATTACTTGCAGGCCCTGCAGCTGAGAAGTGATCTTACTAACCACTTCGCCATCTGTCATCCATCATTTCACAATCATGCCTTAGCTTTGCACGCCGTCTCAGCTCATCACCATCTGCTATCATATTGAATTCAGCTGCTTTAAACTTGCAACTTTAAAGCTGAAGTTGATGCATTTGGTAGGAAAAACAAAAAGGATGAGTAATGAGTTTTCCACATTTATGGTCCATAGTATCACTGCAGTTGACATTGAGAATGGGATCAGGGTAAATGCAAGGACTTTGTTTCTTAACTAATCATCTCAAATGTACACTCACTGAGAGGAGCCATAACCCAGGAACATACACCTCTTTAACCTTTGGAGAAGAGACATAAAAAACATAAGGAATGCCAAGAAGAGTGTTCTTGAGCTGATTAATTATTAATGGTAGTATCAATCAATTGCCCACAACAGCAACTATTATTGGCAGAAGTTCCTACAGTGAAGAGTTGAGTAGATGCACTAACAACAATAAACATTTATCCACTGAAGTATGGGCAGTTATTCTTTCCAATGGTAATGCTCCTGTACTGTAAGTTTGTGTAATACAGTGTTCAAAAACAGGGAAAACACTCAATATTCTTCAAGCTGCAAAATTCCAGATGAGCAAGTGATTAATTCCATGTGCATCTGCAGAATAATGTTCATTCTAAAGTTGCAAACACATCCAGAAATCAGAGGAATGTTAGCATCTCTTACCCATGGAACCATACGAATATTTTTTGTTTATAGTTTGTTAATAAACTATACAACACTAAGCTTTATACTTTAACATGCAATAACTGATCTTTCATGCTAAACAGGAACAGTGGTGGCTGACATTATCTGAGATGATAACATTAATTTAAATACCTAGATTAGAAAACCTCATTATGAAATGTAACTATTGAACTAACAACTACTTAGTGCCTTAATATAAATCAGATGTCACTCTCATAATGAAGTTTGATGTCAAATACTGGTACACAGAAGCCATTAGAAATCCATTTAAAATTGGATTAGCTCATAAAGGACTCACACTGTACAGTATGTCATTTTAACACACAGTGCTGCTAAAACAACATAAACCCCTCTTTGAATTCTAAAGGTTTCATGTCAAGTTCTGTCAGGACACAATAAATGATCTGGTCATTTTCAAGTTTTACAATTAAGCAAATACAGCAAAACTTATATCACTGTGTTCTTACATATCACAAATGCAAACTGAGACCTTGAATTTGCTGTTGCAGCACTTTGGTTCTTTCATTCACCAAGCATCTTTACTTTGGTCTTACTGTCCAACAAACAATTGTTGAACAATGAGACCAACAACTTCTTAAGTTGCACTTGAGAAGTTTTTATGAAAACTAATAATATAAATGTGCAATAAAGTCTGATTTTCCTCATTTTTAAAGGGTTTACTTGATCATAAATAATCACATGGTGAGCTACAAATCCTATTAAAATGAAATTAATTAATTTCACCTGAACTTGGACAGCAGCCTGCTCCCATGAATGTGTCAAGATGCCCATCCTCACGATGCTGTGGCTAAAGGGGAAAGTGGTACACTAGAATAAAAGGCTATGGCATCATTTTAAGTTGCTGTTAACCTACTTAGTGAGCAGTGAACCCTCCAGGTGAGTCTGATGGGTGTTATTAACCAAGCAATAACCTTGATTTCTTAATAAAAAGTAATTATTATGATTAAAAAGAAATAGTTGTAAATTTTAATTATTTAAGACCCCATTGAGCAGGTGGATCCGAAAGTTACAGGTGACTTGGACATTTATGGAGTGATATTCTTGTGGTTGAGGGAACTGATCTAGTGTGTGCAGTCTTTAGCACCGATGGTGTCGGGAAGACCAGCAATAGAATTAGATCCAACTTGATCTTGAATGAATGAAATGAAATATTTAATTTTGCCTTGAGGGAAATTATAATGTTTAGATGTGCAGTATTGGTGTTTATCTTAAATAACAAAATGCTTTGTACTTCACCAAAAGTTATTTGAAATCTCACAAAAACATTGCTTTAGTTTGATTATTGTATTTTCTAAACAAAACAGCAGAAAACCACACAAATGCTGATTTTGTTTGAACGTATTGGCTTACGGATGCTTGTAAGAGTACTTCTGAGTGTTCGTAAGATTTGTTCTTACCTTAGAACAAATCCAAGATATGAAGATTTGGTGAATGCCACAATTTTTGTAGTATTTAAGAACAAATTTGTTGTATGTAAGAAATGAGGTTTTCTCCTGGAACTCCTTCCAAAGGACTCACTTTTTCAGTTCTTTGGAAATTACACTGCCATAAATTTTGGCATTATACCTGCTAACTGAGGCCTGTGAAGTCTGATATATAGGTCTTAGGATTTATTATTATTAATATTAGTATTATTTCTCTGAGCATTATACAGTTTGACCTTGGAGTAAGATTGCCAGGACATCCACTCTTGGAATGACTGGCAACTGTTTTGAATGTTTTCCACAGTCAAATAATTTTATCACTGTAGAATAATATATTCCTTTTCTTATGGCAGCAACAGGTGACTTTTGTAAGATCATTGCTGTTGTCTTTCCCACTCTGCATTGTTACACACATGAATGCTCCAGATAAGAAATTTGTCAAAACATATGTTTATATGGGAGGAGTTTGTGCCTGCTGATTATCAACTGTATTTGATTATCAGCACCTGGCTGCTAATTATCCGGTTAACTCCTATGGAAACAGTACAGATGTTCTGCTTCTGCCATATACCCACCTCATTATTAGAAGGATTCTATTTGGATATTCAGACATAGTGTCTAGGTAAGTAATTGCCAGAGATGCTGTATATTTTAATTTTCAGTCTTGCTTTTTAAAAAAGAAAAAATAAATCACTTGGCACTTCAAGGTTAATTGAGTTATGAGGGGATATTACAACAACACATAACTTTAAGCTACAAACTTGACCTCAACCTCTTTCTCCAATGAAGGAATATTTTCCTATAAACAACTTTGTGTGCTTTTACAGGAGCTAAGTATATTTCAGCTCTAAATTTGGTACTTTAATGTTGCGACAATAATAAATTTTTGTAGGTATTAAGATTTGAAATTCTATTCTAATAATTCTAATATTGCAAATGTACTCCAATAACAATTGTAAATATTGAATGAGACACAACAAAATTGTGCATTGTGCAGGTTAAATGGGTTTAAATACAGTGTGAAAAGGGCTCCAATGTCAGATATTGATTAAAATAAACGTAAGCACTGTAATAAAGAGCCTGCTAGGACAGTGAATGAGTTAGTGGATGGGAAAGAATTAAGCAGTAATATTTTATGGATCATTTTTAATCTTTCTTCCTTTGCTCCAAAAACTATTAATTCAGTTTTATCTTCATTTTACTGAAGGAACTTCCGGCACATCTGATCTTAAATTTGATCAATTCAGTTGATCAGAGTTTGGATCGGACTATAGTCTCCTGGTGAGATGGTTATGTAAGTAAAATGGTAAATGGTTTGTATTTATGAAGCGCTTTTCTAAGCCTGGAATGGTACCCAAAGCATATTACATCATACATCATATTCACCCATTCACACACTGATGGCAGAAGCTGCAATGTAAGCCGCTAATCACGACCCATCAAGGGCAAATTGGGTTTCGATGTCTTGCTCAGGGACACCTTGATATGAGCTCGACAAACCGAGGATCGAACCGATCACACCACTTTACCCACTGAGCCACATCGCCCCTTTGTGTGTTTTTGGCATAATGGTAACAAGCATGTTGGTAACAGATTTAGTTGTTTTTCATAATTTTATCGAGTGGCAGCATGTAGCTGTTGAACAGCAGTGGCTCCAGGATGGAGCCTTCCACGTTATTTTAGTCCGCTCAGATTTATAGTTATCTTTAGACACAAAGTAGTCCCTCACTTTTAAATAAGACTCAAACCAATTAATTGTAGTGCTGTGATGTGGGCGAAAACCTGACTGGTAGATAAAAACCTGACTGGTGGGTTTATTTGTCTACCAGTCTACCATTCTGCTTCCTCGCTGTGCACACACTCATTATTCATTTTCGGGTATAAAACCAATTGGAAACTACTTTGATTTGAAGATACATTATAGTGATGCAATGTTGTTCTCGACAAAGCCTTGTGGTCCCTCCTTTTCATCTGAAGTTCCTATTTCTGATCTAAAAGGTCTGTTTAATGGCACCTGCATATGGTCACGAGTAGTGATCAGTGATAGGAGTAACAGTGTTACTTTTTTCAGGTGATGGGTTATCTAACTAATTACTCTTTCCATCGTTACAACGTTGTTAGCATTATTGACTATAAAATGCTACTGACAGTGTGTTAATTTTGTAAAATGAGATTCTTTTTTGGGGGGGTTGTCACAGACTGCGGTGGAGGTGGGGACCCAATTGCAGGCAGTCAGGGCAGAATCGGTGCAGGTGAAAGGTTTATTTCCCAAAACTCAAGACAGGGAACCACACAAGACAGGGATAATCCATACAACATGTACCGCATATGACCACATAAGAGGATCTGACAAGGAGTGACTGAAAACCAAGGACATATATACACGGAGGGAGTAATGGGGACCAGGTGAAGTGAATGAGTAATTAGACCAGGTGTTCTAACGAGGCAGAAACAGAAACCACAGAGCACACAAGGAAAAAACTAACAAAAACCAAAAACCCAAACCATGATCTCAAAACAGAAACTAATGACCAAAACCAGAACCACAAGCCAAAACTACAACCAGAAAATGACGAACGTGACCCCCACACAGCCCATGATCGTAACAGGGGTGAACTTAACTGTCACATTTGTTAGGACTATACTGTGCTACAGTTACTGCAGACAGAAGGTGGAGTGATGCAGTTGATATGGAGAATGCACTCACTGTTTGAGTAGAAGAAGAGCTGTGTGACCAAGTGCAAGCTAACAATAAAGCAGCATCATATGTTTGAACCAGAAGTTCCCAAACTGTTTCTCTTATCTACAGTAGTAGCGGTTTAAAAGTTCCCATCCAAGCTGAAAGCCAGCCGAATACCTGCCAGCTTCCAGCCCAGTTCCATTCCAGTTCCAGCCAGCTGCCTTCCAACTTCCAGCCGCCAGAGAGGCCCCCTCCTTCTCCTGGGAGTGTCGATGTTTTAATCAAACTCCACCCATTCCTTGTAATATAGGGTAGACCCAGAAGATGGCGCTTCTCTCACAGACTTCTCATCGCCCGTAGTCTGTCAGATTTTATCTGAATTTACACTGACCGGCAGAGGCGCCACTCAAAGCACCTCTGATGGCCAGTCACAATTCATAAAAATGCATAAAACTTAATGCATAATCATCGTTTGACGTGGAATGTGAAATTGTAACATGCTTGTGCGCTGCCAATTGTTTTATTCAGAAATGAATGCTAGTAGGTTAATAAAACCTTTCAAATACTGGATCACAGCCCCTAGCTCTATTCTCAATAGGATGTATTTATCATACTGATTAATCTTTTAATATTAGCATTATTAACATAGACAAATCAGATTTGGATCAAGCAACACAGAATCTGTTTGAGGTAGCTAGGAAGGGTTATTTTATTCTCATATTATTTATTTCACCTCCATAAGAAGACAGGGCGACAGATAAAAGCCCCACGCAGGATCGGAGATAATTTCTTCCACTTCAATGTGTCTAATCGCGGGGGGACATCCAACACTCGCTGTGCTGCGACTTCCTGCTCGCCGGGAATCCCGATTACGTCACCCCTCCAGGTGGGCTATTCCCCGACACACTCTGATTACCATTCCAAAAGGTACTGTATGCAGCCCCCAACTTGAACATGCGCCTTCTTCAACATTCGCACTTGCTCCAGAAAATTACCATCTCTTAGGCTCCTCCACCACCACTTTGACTGTGGATTGATACGTAAATGAGCCGCAATGAGGCAGCTGAACAAGTGACCCAGTTTTGTGATTGTTGCACATTGGGTAAGAGTGGTCAAACGAGTCCAGTTTGTGTTGTCATGCTACCAGAAATTCAGTAGGCTAGTCGGTCCTAATGCAGTGAATTTCCATGTTAATGTTGCCAAATTCAATAGCATAGCAAGAGATGAAAAAAGAAACAACGATATTTCTTCAACATGTTAACCAAAATATTTACCTCTTAAAGCATAAACCAAGTATTTACAACAAGCAGTGTGCTTTTTAACGTTAACGTGTGCCATAGCCTACTGCACCGCTGTTCCTCCTTCCAAGTCTTCTTTTTTATTATATTGTTGTTTTATCATCTGAATATACTACAACAACACAGAGAAAATATATGAAAGTTTATTTTACGCTGGTATTTGCGCAGCAGAGTTTTCTGCCGCCGGATTTGTAGTCCAGGAACGGAGAACACAGCTGCTGCCAGGAAAGGTGGATTACATTTTGTTAAAGCACAGCAATCTCCGAGTAGCCTATTATAAATACCCTCTCAGTGGCAAAATAAAACACACTGGTCTGGTTTAGTCTTCACTCTGAAATGGTTCAGTCAGAGGAATATAAAGCTGTTTTAAAAATGTTGAGCAAGCTTAAAATAAACATTCATAGGCTATCTATGTGTTTTAGATTAACACAATGATAAAACAACAATAGGCTATAATAATGGAAAAGAAGCGGTGCAGCATGGCAATGATGCGTTAATGGCTCGGGTCGCGGGTTAAACATCAGTCTGGTTCGGATTTAAATGGAATAAATACATTGGTGACGAGTCGGGTTCGGGAGTCATTCTAACGGGTTAGAGCAGGTATGCGTAGCAAAACGGAACCGTGCAGGACTCTGCTCTAAGCAGTTCGGACTTGGTTGACCTGGAACCATTTGACAATAAAATCTGGAGCCATCCTGCAACGCGCTCGCTTAGGCGTCCAGTTAAACCGTGTTTATTCAACCAGTCCCTACTTCATTGCATTCATTCTTTCCTCATAGCCTACGTGCACATTTTTTTCAAGATTGTTTATGTCAGTTTTGTTTTGGAAAATGAAAAAGGAGTCTTTGCGCAGAACTTATAACATTATTCTAATCTTGCCACTTGCCTATTTTATTATTGTGTATTTTTGTAATAACATGTAAATTCACTGCATAGGAACCAACTAGTCTACTGAATTTTGTGTGACAACACTAACAGAACTGTTTTGACAATGCAACAATTACAAAACTGCGGCTCATTTACTTATCAATCCATAGTCAAAGTGGTGGTGGAGGAGCCTTGGAGATGGTAATTTTATGGAGCAAGTGCGAATGTTGAGGAATTTAGCCTTTGTTCAAGTTGTGGGCTGCATATATGCAGCCCACAACTTGGTATACCTTTCAGAATGATAATAAACAGAACAAGACACACCAAACCAGGAGCTAAGACCACGAAGTTCAGCATCATGCTTATCTATCTTTGGCGTTTTTACACCAACATTTTTATACACTGGATAATGATAATAATTATCGATTAAAGTCACGGATAAAACTGCTGTTGTTAAAACACACCCATCTCTTACAAAATCTAAAATGTAAAACAAAAAAAACAACAAACAAAAAATCTGGATCACTGTAGAAATATCTTTATTCATTGCTGATCATCTGGCCATTGAAGCGTTTTTATTTGGAATTGGGAACAAATATTTTCCACCCTGTTATATTCTGTTCCACTCTGTTATGTTCCATTCCACCCTGTTAGTAAGGTGTTTTTTAATTTTTTTTTTTTTTTACTAAAAACATTGAGGACTGTGAACCTTGTTGCACCATATTAGGAAGTGAGGAACATTAAATTGATTTTGCTTTTCTGTTCCCAGCTCAAAAGGAATGTAATTATCTCTCATTTGAAATACTTGATTATGCTTTCCTTCTTGCCTTTGTGGAAACAGAAACGTGATAATCTCTCACTTGAAAGCAAGCTGGGCGTACAATAGTGTGATGACGATGAAAACTCACATGACCAATGCTCAATAAAGGGTACATGAAAATGTGAGAAATGGTCAAAAGCACAAATACCGTTTGTGGTGAGTGAAACTATACAGCACAGTCCACAAGGCTCTTTTCAAGCACACTCCTCCCCCCAAGGAGTATGCTTGAACAGCTAACGGCAGGTAATGGCTGTGTTTACAAATGTAAAGGTGCTAATTGTTGGCCATTGAATTGTTAATTTCAAACCGGGCAGCCTTTTGGTTGTACTCTGGGCATGGTAGAGGGATAAGAAATCTCTGGGTTTTCTAGTGTTAAACACTGGAAGCGTCGCCAGCGGTCTTTTGATGACCGCCAGTCATCAAAACTAAACGGCTGAACCTGGTATTTTAGGACTTTTATTATATAGTTGTTGTCTATAGTTTTACCTGCTTACTTGTTTGGAAAAGTAAACACATCAATATTTACGAGCAGTTTAGCACGTCTAAACTTCCACAGAGCAGCTCAGGGAGACTCTTTCTCAGCCAAACTGTCGTATATCACGGCTATGGAGTTGTAATAAATGGCCGCCCTACTCTGCTTCTGATTGGCTGTAAGATCACAAACCCTGTGTGCTGATAGGCTGCTGGTTCCTGTCATTCCTACCAGCCTTTGCGCATGTGCCTGCTTCAGACAGCGGGCAGGCAGCTGTCCCACCGCTGAGACAAAGTTGTATGACGTTTTATCACGTTTTATCACTAGATCGCTATGAATAAAATCCAGGGACACTTCATTTCACAGTATAAACCATTTATTTACTTATCTACTTAGGATAATAGCACTTTGAGGCCTAATTCAGAATATAGGTTGGGCTGGGTCCGGACTTTTGTGATCCCTGCTTTACACATTATCAGTATTATGTTATTTTTACCTGCCGATATTACGTTATGATTTTGTCAATATTCAGTTATGCAGCAGCTGTATCAACCCCCACTGTGAATAACTTACGTTGCAGTCAAATGACCGCTGGCGGCGCTCCTCGGGATGTTTAGAAAGCTCGCTGCTAGTGACATTCACCACTTACCCGACTTGAGGAGGTTGTGCTTTGCCTCATAACACCATTAGCTACACATGTCGGCTTTTTTGATACATTTATTTGACGCCATTTTCAAATCAAATCATTTTTTAAATGTTGGCAAAAATGCAACAAATGAGCGACACAGCTCATTATAAACTGTTTAGAGAGCAGCAAGATCAAATCACTGCTCCTCCCCGTGGACAAAAGAGGGATTGCAGCTGTTTTTTTACTTGGGCTGCTTAGGGGCAGAGCCTCGCTGACGACGTCATTGCGGGGGATTACATTACCCCCACAGACCTGTGAAGGATCGGCCAAGGATCAGTCAAGGACCAGTCAAGGACCAGTCAAGAACCAGTCAAGGACCCATCATGGAAACAGGGGAACTTTTAAACCGCTACTACTGTACGACCCAAATTCAGTTAGTAGTTGAAAACGCAGCTTTAAACCATAACTCTGCACACTGAGCCTGTCTTCATGTGATCAGGGGCTTGGGGGGAGAAAAAAACCCACATAGCTTAATTAATGATGATTGACTGATGAAGAGTAAAATGTCATGGCAGACATGGGTAAGCCAAACACACATGCCCACAAACACAAACGACCAGCAACGGCGAGCCCAGAGGAAACAGAGGAAGAGGTTTAATCTGGAACCACGGCCTTATGGTAGCTATAAAAGTTCAGGGGAATGCCTATAATAAATATTCATCATATCATTTCCATGATGGCTCAGGAGGGGAAAAGAGGGAAGAAGCGGATATTTTCAGAATGTGAGACTGAGATCCTGATGGACCGCATTGAAAAATGTAAAAAGGTTTTATTTAGTGGGCATGGCGTAGGCATCACCAGTGTCAGAAAGGCAGAGGACGGCAGCAGGGGCAGATAATGTCAACACCGTATCGGAAGGCAAGACACACCAGAGACATTGGATGGTGCGGTTGGATATTTCAGTTGGCCGCGCACCTTTCTCCCATGCGGAAGACCAAAGCTCAAATCACACACAGGTGAATCGCTGTGGAAAAAGCGTCTGCTAAATGACAGTACTGATGCCGGTAATTTAGTCATTTGTTTAAATTTATACAGTAAATATGTACAGATACATCTTAGATCGGTACCAGTTTATTTAGTGTTAAATAATATATACACTCAGAGGAAGTTCTGCAAGTACAGAAGGACACAATCAACGCTATTAACGAGGTGGCCAAGGAAATAAAGACCATCGGGACAGAAATTAGGACAATAAAAAAAAGCACTGTGTAAGAACAACTAAGTAAAAGGAAATTCACCTCTTGTGTTTTTCTTAAGTGTCTAGACGCTCCAGCTTCCAGTCGCATCCCACTCTGCTGGGCCTTTGAATAAATGACCAAAGCTTACTTCTCACGTTTTACTGACTGGTACATGCTGACAGCACACTGTCCACCTTATTTAGCTGGATGTATTTTGTAACATGTGAGTTTTGTCTCACAATGACAGAACAAATTTTAGTGGTCGAGTTTCTTATTAATACTGTCTCGCTTTCTCTTGTTAATCATGTTTTTTTGGTTTTTTTCTTCTAAGTATGTGCTCTTAAGAGTATTAATATTGAATTTGCATATTTACTCATTGCTGCAAATAGCTCTAATAATAATATTAACCCTCCTGTTATGTTACGGGTCAAATTGACCCGTTTTAAAGTTTGAAGATCTAGGAAAAATAGTTCACAGTATTTTTTCAGCATGAAACTTCTTCTGCTTGCCTTATTTAGTGTAATCAACATATAAAATGAAAATGGTTCACCTCACATATTTGCAACCACCCCCTGCATGTTTATATCACATAGATACTGTTCGGGTCAGTTTGATCCGGCACTCAACCTGGCGGTAAAAGGGTTTCAGAAATGTCAGACTAATTCTTTCTTTACAACTGTGAGACATATTTCACCCGAATCACACACACACAGAGACACACAGGTGCAGGTCTTATGACTTTTGACGGGAACCATTTGTGTTCTCGCAGGAAATCTCCACCCACATTCAGTGGGCACTCAAAAGGGCAGGGGCAAAACATATAAAGGATTCTCTGCATGGGAGTCCTACCAACATTACCCCTCCTTTACACCAGGTGCGTGTGCGCCACGGTTTTGTTCCGACATCTGTGGTGCGGCAATTTTTACCAGGAGCGTGTCAGGTGTGGAGCACCCACGAGTGCAGTCCACCTAGAAGGACCCGCAAGATCACAAAATCACAGGAGGAGTGGAGAAAGTAAAAAAAAAGCATCAAAAATAGACTTGGAGCGTAAATTTAGCAGAGCACTGCGACAATGCACTTCTGGGACGCTTCTAATACGTGCTGCAGCACACCTGGTGGAAACCAAACCATTGACTAAAATGGCTGCAAATTGCAGCAGAGGCCGCGATGGGTGTAAGCTGTAACGTGCCGCACACACACCTGGTGTAAAACGGGTTACATTCTGTCAGACAAAATTTTACAAAATGAGCAGCAGAAGGAAAAAGATTAGAGTCCAGGAGGCTCTGGAAGTCATCTATGATCATGACAGTGAAATAGAGGAGGATGTGTCTGAAGACGAAGACTATCTTGAGCTAAATTCTGATGCTAATGATTCTGATTTTGAACCAGATGAGTGAATTGATATTTCTATTCCTCCAAGCAAGACTTGTCAAAAAATGGTGAAATACAGTGTTTCTCATCCCCAAATATGCATCAGGCAAAAATGTCTGCAGAAAACATAATAAAGACAGTGCCAGGGCCCACTAGGATGGCAGTGACTCGTGTGACAGACATCAAGTCAGCTTTTGAGCTGGTCATGCCTAATTCCAAATTTAATACAGAAAATCGTTCTGGAAATGACTAATCTAGAAGGGAGGCGTGTTTTTGGGGAGAAGTGGAAGGAGCTGGACAAAACACATTTAGTTTGAATTTTTTTTTTTTTTTTTTTTTTATGAAAAACGAGTTAATCATCCTAATTAAACAATTACCTGTGAGAGGTAAGGAACACCATTGCACTAAATATTGATAGAATAGTTAGTAATGGAGTCAGTAATGAAATATTAACAATGATTGGTAGGATTCTTTTGGTTTCCGACATCTTTCGGATAATTAAACATGCACCAGATTTTGTGCGTACTGGAGGGTGAGAGTTGCCATGGAGGTAGGAACATTTTCCTGCCAAGTTTGTTTTTTATAAATTTATAAAATTTATAAATTTTGTATCTACGGCAGCTTTAAAAATGAGGCCCCTGAAGAGGAGATGGAGAAATGACATCCAGCATCCCAAGGTTACTAACTATGATATTTTTGTTAGTAATTTATTCTATTACGTTCCCATTTCATTCATTAGTCAGACCTAATATTCAGTTTTAATTATTGATAAATGAACCTGCAGAGGAATTTTAAGTTCCATTGAAGGGAACATATTTGAACATTTTTTAAAAGGTAACAGAATAATTACCTTACCGCACAATTAGTTACTCTTAGAATGCTGTAACTCTTACAAATCCAGTTACCTTTTGCAAAACGTAAATAATTATAATTAATTACTTTTTTAAAGTAACTTGCTCAGTGCTGGTAGCAATAAGATGTACTGCACTGAAGTTTTGAAGCATGTGTCCGGTAATACAGAAAGTATTTCTGTGAAGCGCAAATCAAGGCTTGTGTCATTTCAGAGGAGTGACGTCACTGATAACTGATAAGTATTCCATCCTGGCTATACTATGTGTCTGGTGAATTTAGAATAGGTTTAACTAACAATAAATATTTAACTACAATAAAACTTTTCCTTTTCAGGGCTATACGGCTGAATCAGAAATGAGGAGGATGACATTGAGGATCAAGTTAACAATTCATTAACAATTCAAAAGCAGTACAATTACAGAGTCTCTGGGCTCAAAGTGCGTAGCTCTAACACCAACAGTATGCTGGGTCAGTTCACAAGACTGAGAACCCTGTCTATCTCTCCCTGAATCCCTTTAAAGAAATTGTAGGTTGATTTTTGGGGAGGAACTTCTTCTTATCACACACACACACAGCTGTGAACAACTGAGAGTAAATTTAGTCCTTTTTCTGTTTCTGTAGCTCTGTACACCTGTGAAATGTAGATACAGAGATAGAGTAGGAAAGAAAAAAATAATACAGATAAACTGCCAGGCTACCCTGTACTTATCTATCACCCACACACATTTTCTAGCAAAGCTAAGCATTCTTAGTCATTCATGTCACATCCTATATTTTTCCACTTATACTGAGAATCTATTGTCCTCAGGGGCTTAAAACCTTCTGTTCTTAAGACTATGCATGTCATGTACACAATATGCATACTTTATTAAAAACATATTATAAAATAAGATAAACACAAAATAACTCTTCACTGGTTCAGAAAGCAGTTCAGAACTTGTTGCAAGTCTCATATGTGCCATGGGAGTACATATTTCAACTCTTGCATTTAAAAAAAAAAAAAAAGAAAAGAAAAGAAAAGAAAGGGGGAGGGGAATGGACTAAACCCAAACACAGCTAAAAAAAAAAAAAAAAAAAAAAAGTAAGTAATCATGTTTTTCTTAAAAGTAAATAAATCTTCCTTTGTAGTCAACATGCTTGTTGAATGAGCACTTTCACCATCCTCTGCCTGATTAACCAATGCAGTTTTCCAGAAGACAAAACAGGAATCTTACCTCTCATGCCTTTATTATACACTACACTACAATACAGTTTTGGCCAAACAAATGATTTGCACAGATAAAATGCACTAATAAAACATGTAATTACATATCTGATGTACATAAATATCTACACACATAAGCTCAATTTATCAGTGTTGGTTTACTATAATGGAGATTGGAGGTTCAAGTCCCAGTAAGGGCTATGCAATTTACATCAATTTCCCACTAGGAATGAATATTGATCTAATTAATCTCATGCATATGATGCAATAGAACTATAATGTACTTGCTAGAACAGTTTTTCCCAAATTTATTTTCAGGGGATCCACTTTTTAAAGTTAATAAAACCCTGTGACCCAATTTGCACTATTCCCATATGCTTATAAATCAAAAAGATAATATATGAGAATAATATGAACACTAAGTTACATCTAAAATTTTTCATTGAAATATTTTATAATACTTTTTATGCACCCATTCTTCGCGACAAATACTCAAGTAGGATACTTTGAGGCAAAATACATGCATTTAGGAAGAATTAACAGTTTATCCCGTTTTTATGTTCATCAATATATGTACATTTCATAAAAATAAGTGCAAAATATGTCAGACTCTAATTTTCTCCTCTCGAGACAAAAATAATGTAAGCACACCATTTTTAGAACATGTATCAGAGCAATATAAATAGTTGGTGATGTCAAAAACATGCTTCTTAAATGCTGGTCTGACAGAAGAATGTGTAAATACACCTGTCCTTATAATGTTTAAACCACTTGACATCAAGTCAGTCTACCTTGCCTATGTGAGAGATGGGCCTGCTTGTTTTTTAAAATGACATTACAGTTTGGTATCCATCATCACTATGTCATATTTCACGTGGAGTAGCTTTGCTAACATTAGCTACAATCTTTTCTTTGGGTAAACCTGTTTTTTTTTGGGGGGGGGGGGGTCAGCTGAGGTTGATTTTCATGCTGGCTTCCCTCAGGGATGGTAGTTTGGCAAATGTCGGTGTTAGCCAGGTGTTTAGCTTTGTTTTTCTTCTAAATTAGCCAATCTTTTGGCTGGTTGCTGACGGATGTGATGTATATTGAAAATCATGAGTGTATATATGAAAAGAGAAGGTCCCTCATGTGTCTGATAGGTGAACTACACATATACGTTTTGATCAAGAGTACAGTAGGCTAAAAAAATAATACTTTATATGGCGACCCATAGAAAATCTCTCGCAAACCACTTGTGGGTCAGGACCCCGTCTTTGGGAATGACTGTGCTAGAAAATACTCAGTCTTGATATGATTCTATTGTCACATTTGTTTTGTCAACTTTTACTAATACAAAATACAGTGTGTCACAGATTACAGGTTAATATCAAAGCTGCCATTGTTATACACGTTGGCCATGTTTGTGTGCACACAAAGCCTCAATAAATGAACCATTTTCTGAACCAATTTCTTGGAAACCTTTAATGCTCCATGAATCTTCAGCTGACCATTGCTATTCACATGTGGATTCTGCTGTGGTGTTACATCCTGGACTACAATCTTTTTTTTCCCCACTTCCATATTTTTGCCAAGTTCTGCAGTCTCTGCTCTGCTTTCCTCGTCTACTAGTTACTCCCTCATGCTGCATCTTCCCTGATTATCTGACTGAATTCACCTGTGTCTGATTACCCACACCTGTGTCTGATTACTCCTGGTCTGCATAAAAGTTTCACACACACCCATATCACAGTAGCTCTGCTCTGTAGTGGTTCTTTCTGAGTTTTTCTTACGTGTGTGTGTGTGTTTTTTTTTTTTGGTTGTTGTTGTTTTTTTCCCCCTCTTTCTAAACCATTGTCTAAGGGTGGTTACTGTACAAAGGAAGCTTTTTGAAATATTGGAGCTTTCCAGCGAATTGCTTAGAAAAGAAAATTATTTCTGGAGACTCAGATTACTCAGTAATTTCCTCCTGCTGATTAAAAGAATTTCAGGCAAGACAAGGGGTAACCTAGTACACCAGTGGTTTTTGGATTTTAATGCTGTGTAACATTGTCATGAAATATACAGGCTTTTTTAGGGTCCGAGCCATACAAAGTATGGCGGGGCCCTATTGTTTTCCAAATGTTTATTCTCCTCCTTCTAAGCGCCTAAAAGCCATATTTGACCCCCTAAACACCCATGAAAAGTTGTGAAATTCGGCACACACATCAAGCCCCGAGCAAATTTCGATATTCTATGGTCCGCATACACTTCAATGCAAAAATGGCTCAACAGCGCCACCTAGAGACCAAAAAAATCCCCAAATGAATGGGGTCCCAAAAGTCTACTTCGACGTAGGAAGACGAAACTCGGCACACACGTGTACCACCCCGAGTCCAGCAAAAAAGTCAATGAAACACCTGTTGCCATGGAAACGGGGTGCCCGCCATCTTGGCGTGTGCCGCCATTTTTTGGCCATTTTTTGCACTTTACACACATCGTATTTTGACGAACTAGTCTGAGGGGATTCGTGCGATTGACTCCAAACTTGGTGGGAAGCTTCCTGACAAGTTGGGGACCAAACGCTCCTCAAATCTTTCTAATAGCAGAAAGCGTGTTACCGTGGCAACCGACGCAAAATGACCATCTCGCCATGAAACACGGTTTGCTCATATCGCCACAGAAATAGATGGGATCTGCACCAAAGTTCACAGTATTCATACGTGTCACACCCCAAGTCCAGCAAAGAAGTCAATCGAACATCTGTTGCCATGGCAACAGGGAGGCCGCCATCTTGGATTTCATTTCCATTTGAACGAACTAGTCTGAGGGGGACTGTTCAAGTAACAAATACATTTGTACTAGACATGCTAATCCCATTTTTTATTTTCTAAATTGAGAAATAAATTGTTCAACATATAAGCAAAAATGTATTTATTTATTTTATCATCATCTTGAGATAGTTAATTTCCCCTTTATCTTGAGATTATGAAGACTATTACCTCATGATGATATCTATTTTAAGAAAACAAGTAGTTACCGTGTAACACCTAATTTCATTGATGAAAATGGCACCTGGGAGGGTCTTACAAGTAATGGCATGTGTATGTGAATGATCGTAAAGTGTAATTGTCAGACTCAACAGAAGTAAATTCGGATGCAAAAAATAAAAAATAAAATGAGGAATTAATATTTATTAAAATCTGCAAATGATTATTTCAGTATTTTCTGTAACACGATGAATGTTCCTCAATCTGAAATATTATAGTCAGCATCATTTGCTGGTTTGACTGTAGAGGGGCACTGAAGATTTTGGTCGTTGTCGGCCACGACTCGTTTCGGAGCTGATCGTCTGGATGAATTTGCTCCTAATGCACCTCGGACCAAGTGATAATTTCATAGGAAAATCTCAAGACTTGATATTCGGGCGTTTGCCGATGGTAAGGGGCAAAATTGGGACAAAAACAGCCTGATAATCTTTGTGTTTATCTAGCCTAAGGAAGCTAGTCGCACGGGTAGATGACTTTTAATATATGAAGGACTTCACCTACATATAATATGCACACAATATTTCTTATTCTCTTGGACACTTTAAGTTCATGCTATGTTTTTAAATTTATGCAAAAATCTTGCACAAACATTAGTTTAGATTTGAAATAAAATAACATTCCCAATCTATCCAGAGTCTTTTATGCTTGACGCTCTTATTAAAAATG